>NW_026732050.1:300000-402500 GCF_028476545.2 Physella acuta
GACAACCTAAATCGTAGAAAGTAACTAACTTACCCTCATACTTTCCTTAGTCTGACAACCTAAATCGTAGAAAGTAACTAACTTACCCTCATACTTTCCTTAGTCTGACAACCTAAATCGTAGAAAGTAACTAACTTACCCTCATACTTTCCTTAGTCTGACAACCTAAATCGTAGAAAGTAACTAACTTACCCTCATACTTTCCTTAGTCTGACAACCTAAATCGTAGAAAGTAACTAACTTACCCTCATACTTTCCTTAGTCTGACAACCTAAATCGTAGAAAGTAACTAACTTACCCTCATACTTTCCTTAGTCTGACAACCTAAATCGTAGAAAGTAACTAACTTACCCTCATACTTTCCTTAGTCTGACAACCTAAATCGTAGAAAGTAACTAACTTACCCTCATACTTTCCTTAGTCTGACAACCTAAATCGTAGAAAGTAACTAACTTACCCTCATACTTTCCTTAGTCTGACAACCTAAATCGTAGAAAGTAACTAACTTACCCTCATACTTTCCTTAGTTTGACTACCCAAGAGAAACTGTTGGAGGCCGCGAGTTTGATGTTGTTTCACAAGAACAGTACTATAATCTATTGGCTGCGAAAGTCGGAGGAATCAGCTCAGATGGTGCCGGTGACGCCGTGGCATGGTCCGGCCTTGTGTCGACCAGAAATTCAGTTAGTGTCGCTAAACTCTTTTATGAACAGAATGTAGAATTTGTTCAGGCGAATGTGGAGCCTTGTAATTCTAGCGTCATGTTTAGTTGAACTCTCTTAGCGTAGTAATTAAGTAGGTGGTTTGTAAAGTGCTGTAAACGATTTCAATTAACAAGCTAACTCTTTCAGCTGATCACGTCACTTGGAGAAAATGACCATCAAAGTTTTTATAAAGAGATGACCTTAGAAGAGTTGGAGACCAAAATACCTTGGGTAATTAAGTAAATTTAATGAACCTCAACCTTCGCATTTCTGCTGGATTTAATGAGATTAGTTTGGTTTGGAACTATTACTGATGACGTCACGAAGTGGAAAAACGTACACGTCCACGTACGCGAAGTCGTACATACACGCTAAGTCAACGTGTAAATATGTATTTGTGTATGTATATGAATATGATTATGTATATGCATATGCATATATATATATATATATATATATATATATATATATATATATATATATATGCATATGTACATCCATATTTATATGCAAATATATGCATAAGTGTATGTATATGTATATGCAAATGTATATGCATATGTATATGCGTATGTATATGCATATGATTCCCATATAGATGAACGTTGGACTGATAATTAAAAGAATGTATGAGGCTGCAGACATCTCCATATCGCCTCAGGAGCCTATAGGTGTAGTCGATGAGAGGTACCTAGAGCAGTTGGTCCAGCTCTTTGAAATGCTTGACACGAGGTAAACAGTTTTGCGAAACGTTTGACAAATTTTAATCCTTCTTTTAGACGTATGTTTGGAAGTTTTGAAAACCAAAATTTAAATAAAAGATGTTATTATTCTGAATCAAACAGGATTCATGTCTTTCTCGTACTAGATCATGTGGGGGGGGGGGGGGGGGAGTACAAGGACAATATTTAAAGATAAACGGGTTTATTCAGGATAACCTAAAAGTCTGTACTACTATACAGCTGTACATCAGTTATACATCTTATATACATCTTCTACACATCTATCCACATTTTCTCGACATCATCTTTACATCGACACCTCCTCTAACCATCATCTACCCATCATCTACCCATCATCTACCCATCATCTACCCATCATCTACCCATCATCTGCCCATCATCTACCCATCATCTACCCATCATCTACCCATCATCTACCCATCATCTACCCATCATCTACCCATCATCTACCCATCATCTAACCATCATCTACCCATCATCTACCCACAAACAACACATTATCTCTACATCAACTTTACATCGACACCTCCACTACCCACCAATCTACCCATCATTGAACCACAAACAACACATAATAGTAACATTCTAGACACATCTATATATCTTGACCTCACCACATTAAGGGATGGTTGATCAGCCCTATGCCCAGCCATATTGTGTCTCCAACATTACCTATTATATATATATATATATATATATATATATATATATATATATATATATATATATATATATATATTAGGGTGGTCCTAATTTCACGAAATTTCGATTCTTAAACGGAATACCCCTAGTTATGCTCAATTTGGTGGGAAAAAAATTCAGTTAAAAATTTTTCAAATCGGATCTTTGGGTTCGCTACTTTAAATGGGGTGGGGGTGGTGGGTGTTGGTTGCAGCGACGTGTTGTGGTCTATGGAAATTTTACGTTACCTTACACAATGGGGCAGGAATTGGCTGACACGGTATGTGGATAGCAGGGGCGTAGCGAGGGGGGGGGGGGGCGGGGGGTGCTGACCGCACCGGGTGACACCATTTAGGGGGGTGACACCAAGGCAAAAAATAGCAAAATATATAGAGAAAAACTTGAGGGGGGGGGTGCAAATCAAAAACTTGAGGGGGGGGGTGCAAATCGAAAGTTTGATGGGGGGTGCAAATCAAAAACTTGAGGGGGGTGCAAATCAAAAACATGAAAGTTTGTCCCCGGGAAGGGTCGCAACGCCTCTGGGAGGGGAGTGACACCATTAAGTGCCGCACCGGGTGACACCCGACCTCGCTACGCCACTGGTAGATAGTACTCTTCTCCCGTCAGTTACCCCCGGTAATTTCCCCTTCGTTACTACACACAGATTAATTACATCCTGTTAATTACTCATAGGACCTTACCCAGACCCTAAAACTGCCGTGGAACATATCATTCCATCTCCTCGACAATTGTCCAATGGTAATGGTGAGGTTAATGGTAAAAATAAGGTTAATGGTAAGGATATGATTTAGGATAGAAATAGTGTTAGCAATAGTGGAATTGAGGAATAACAAGGATATGTATTAAAATATATACTATGTAGTGGGGGTAATTTCTCAGGGTGGTAATTGACAGGAGGTAATTGTGTTGGGGTCTGATGACCAAGTGGGAAAGGGTAACTTCCTAGACCCAGGTACAACATATCACATTTTGACATAGGGTAACCTCCTAGACCCAGGTACAACATATCACAATTTGACATAGGGTAAGCTCCTAGACTTAGGTACAACATATCACAATTTGACATAGGTAACCTCCTAGACAGGTACAACATATCACAATTTGACAAAGGGTAACCTCCTAGACTTAGGTACAACATATCACAATTTGACATAGGGTAACCTCCTAGACCCAGGTACAACATATAACATTTTGACATAGGGTAACCTCCTAGACTTAGGTACAACATATCACAATTTGACATAGGGTAACCTCCTAGACTTAGGTACAACATATCACATTTTGACATAGGGTAACCTCCTAGACTTAGGTACAACATATCACATTTTGACATAGGGTAACCTCCTAGACCCAGGTACAACATATCACATTTTGACATAGGGTAACCTCCTAGACTTAGGTACAACATAGCACATTTTGACATAGGGTAAGCTCCTAGACTTAGGTACAACATATCACATTTTGACATAGGGTAACCTCCTAGACCCAGGTACAACATATCCTAGACTTAGGTACAAATATCACAATTTGACATAGGGTACGCTCCTAGACCCAGGTACAACATATCACAATTTGACATAGGGTAACCTCCTAGACACAGGTACAACATATCACAATTAGACATAGGGTAACCTCCTAGACCCAGGTAAAACATATCACATTTTGGCAAAAATTGTACGTTTTAAAAGAGTTTTTTTAAATCTACATTTTTCAGACAAATTACAAACGCGTTTGTTTTTCACGATATGCTCGAGCGAATCGACAGACTGACCGCTTCAATGAATGCCATACACAACCAAGCATACCAGGTGACTGACAAAAATTTGATTATAATTCAATTCTAACTCTCGAGCTTACTAGAAGTTATTTGATTTGCATTATATACCTTGTCTGCTAGCCCGAATGTCTCAATCGGATTTCGTTTCAGACTTTTGGTAGTGGGGGGGGGGGGGGGGGAGGGGGGGGGGGGCTGGCTGGGTACCTAACTCACGTTGCGGAAAGCAAAGGCAGCAATTTAATTTTCCAACCCATTTTGGCGCCCCCTAAGGTCGGTGCCCGGGGACATATGTCCCCCCCCCCCGCCCCTCCCCCCACGCTACGCCTGTAACATGAAAGTATTTGTGCATTAGCTCGCGAACACACACACACACGCGCACACCCATACACACACATACACACACACATATATATATATATATATATACTCCTGTCCCGTTTGTGCCCAATACACATGGGGCAGATGAAGTAGAGTTCAACTGTTTCACTGATCGCAGCATACAATGTGGTCTGTGGTCAGCACTATGTCCAGCCGCCTTTGTCTCCCTAACGTGAGTTATGTAGCCATCAGAGCTGGGTGGACTCAGGGAAGTTTATAGCCGGATTGGAACTCGAGACTTTCTGGGTACCGCTATATATATTTAGATATATATATATATATATATATATATATATATATATATATATATATATATATATATATATATATATATATATATATATGTCAGTATTTTATATATATGTCAATATTTTATATATATATATATATATATATATATATATATATATATATATATATATATATATATATATATATGTCAGTATTTTCTCAGAGTCCCACGCCAAATCTTAGGTTCCGGTGTCACGAGGAAGTGAGCAGGTACTTCGGAGAATCCTTGATAAACACCTACGATACCACCTACTATCTAAGTACTGCCCGGCCAGAGGTAAGGATAAACACCTACGATACCACCTACTATCTAAGTACTGCCCGGCCAGAGGTAAGGATAAACACCTACGATACCACCTACTATCTAAGTACTGCCCGGCCAGAGGTAAGGATAAGCACCTACGATACCAGCTACTATCTAAGTACTGCCCGGCCAGAGGTAAGGATAAACACCTACGATACCACCTACTATCTAAGTACTGCCCGGCCAGAGGTAAGGATAAACACCTACGATACCACCTACTATCTAAGTACTGCCCGGCCAGAGGTAAGGATAAACACCTACGATACCACCTACTATCTAAGTACTGCCCGGCCAGAGGTAAGGATAAACACCTACGATACCACCTACTATCTAAGTACTGCCCGGCCAGAGGTAAGGATAAACACATACGATACCACCTACTATCTAAGTACTGCCCGGCCAGAGGTAAGGATAAACAACTACGATGGCCCTCGGGCAAGTGTCCATTCGAGCATTTGTCGCATTAGGCCATTGTCCATTCGAGCATTTGTAGCATTCGGGCTTGTGTTTTACGGGGATTTGTCGTAGACCCTTCATTTAGTCAAATAATAATGCACCGAAACTAAGAAAATAAAAGAAACACGCTTTCTCTAATATTTCAGAGAAATCGGAAATATTTTTTGCGAAAGAAAGAAAATGTGTTTTGCTTTTTCTTATTTTAATGCATTTAAAAGCTTGTATTATAGTTTTTCAATAATATTTTAATATGCAGTAGACCAGCCGTGCTGAAATTCAACAACATCAAAGTTCAGTTTAATACATAAATCGTGACAACAACATCATCAAATCTAATAACTTACAACATTTTTTTTATCGACTTCAAGCTAGCAGAGTTCACCAAAAAGATAGTTTTCGAATTCAATCGAAGTATAGCTGATAAAAAGCTTTACGCCAAAACAAAGGAGGGATTCGAAAAGAAGGTTAGAAGTTCTTTTGACTATATATATATATATATATATATATATATATATATATATATATATATATATATATATATATATATATATATATCAACTTATACACCTGTTTTTCTCCACAGGTGAACAACTTATTCGTCTACTACGGTTTACCTTTGACTGGCAGAAACAATGTCAATACTGAGAGACAACGCATCAATGCTGAATACGCTTCGGTATTCTATTAACACTCCAAACCTTTATAAAAAACATTCTTTCCACTAACCTAAATAAAACTACTCCTTTTTAACTAATCTAGCCTTTTAGTTCATTCTACCTGCTGTGTCTCACTGTCTCGTCCCGTCTCTAGATGTCTTACTGTCTCACCCTGTCTCTAGATATCTCACCCTGTCTCTAGATGTCTCACTGTCTCATCCTGTCTCTAGATGTCTCACTGTCTCACCCTGTCTCTAGATGTCTCACCCTGTCTCTAGATGTCTCACCCTGTCTCTAGATGTCTCACACTGTCTCTAGATGTCTCACTGTCTCATCCTGTCTCTAGATGTCTCACTGTCTCACCCTGTCTCTAGATGTCTCACTGTCTCGTCCTGTCTCTAGATGTCTCACTGTCTCGTCCTGTCTCTAGATGTCTCACTGTCTCGTCCTGTCTCTAGATGTCTCACTTTCTCGTCCTGTCTCTAGATGTCTCACTGTCTCGTCCTGTCTCTAGATGTCTCATCCTGTCTCTAGATGTCTCACTGTCTCGTCCTGTCTCTAGATGTCTCACTGTCTCGTTCTGTCTCTAGATGTCTCACTGTCTCACCCTGTCTCTAGATGTCTCATCCTGTCTCTAGATGTCTCACTGTCTCGTCCTGTCTCTAGATGTCTCACTGTCTCGTCCTGTCTCTAGATGTCTCACTGTCTCTAGATGTCTCATCCTGTCTCTAGATGTCTCACTGTCTCGTCCTATCTCTAGATGTCTCACCCTGTCTCTAGATGTCTCATCCTGTCTCTAGATGTCTCACCCTGTCTCTAGATGTCTCACCCTGTCTCTAGATGTCTCACTGTCTCGTCCTGTCTCTAGATGTCTCATCCTGTCTCTAGATGTCTCACCCTGTCTCTAGATGTCTCACCCTGTCTCTAGATGTCTCACCCTGTCTCTAGATGTCTCACTGTCTCGTTCTGTCTCTAGATGTCTCACTGTCTCGTCCTGTCTCTAGATGTCTCACTGTCTCGTCCTGTCTCTAGATGTCTCACCCTGTCTCTAGATGTCTCACCCTGTCTCTAGATGTCTCACTGTCTCACCCTGTCTCTAGATGTCTCACCCTGTCTCTAGATGTCTCACTGTCTCATCCTGTCTCTAGATGTCTCACTGTCTCGTCCTGTCTCTAGATGTCTCACTGTCTCGTCCTGTCTCTAGATGTCTCACTGTCTCGTCCTGTCTCTAGATGTCTCACCCTGTCTCTAGATGTCTCACCCTGTCTCTAGATGTCTCACCCTGTCTCTAGATGTCTCACCCTGTCTCTAGATGTCTCACTGTCTCACCCTGTCTCTAGATGTCTCACCCTGTCTCTAGATGTCTCACTGTCTCATCCTGTCTCTAGATGTCTCACTGTCTCGTCCTGTCTCTAGATGTCTCACTGTCTCGTCCTGTCTCTAGATGTCTCACTGTCTCGTCCTGTCTCTAGATGTCTCACCCTGTCTCTAGATGTCTCACCCTGTCTCTAGATGTCTCACCCTGTCTCTAGATGTCTCACTGTCTCGTCCTGTCTCTAGATGTCTCACTGTCTCGTCCTGTCTCTAGATGTCTCACTGTCTCGTCCTGTCTCTAGATGTTTCACCCTGTCTCTAGATGTCTCACCCTGTCTCTAGATGTCTCACCCTGTCTCTAGATGTCTCACCCTGTCTCTAGATGTCTCACTGTCTCATCCTGTCTCTAGATGTCTCACTGTCTCACCCTGTCTCTAGATGTCTCACCCTGTCTCTAGATGTCTCACCCTGTCTCTAGATGTCTCACACTGTCTCTAGATGTCTCACTGTCTCATCCTGTCTCTAGATGTCTCACTGTCTCACCCTGTCTCTAGATGTCTCACTGTCTCGTCCTGTCTCTAGATGTCTCACTGTCTCGTCCTGTCTCTAGATGTCTCACTGTCTCGTCCTGTCTCTAGATGTCTCACTTTCTCGTCCTGTCTCTAGATGTCTCACTGTCTCGTCCTGTCTCTAGATGTCTCATCCTGTCTCTAGATGTCTCACTGTCTCGTCCTGTCTCTAGATGTCTCACTGTCTCGTCCTGTCTCTAGATGTCTCACTGTCTCACCCTGTCTCTAGATGTCTCATCCTGTCTCTAGATGTCTCACTGTCTCGTCCTGTCTCTAGATGTCTCACTGTCTCGTCCTGTCTCTAGATTTCTCACTGTCTCTAGATGTCTCATCCTGTCTCTAGATGTCTCACTGTCTCGTCCTATCTCTAGATGTCTCACCCTGTCTCTAGATGTCTCATCCTGTCTCTAGATGTCTCACCCTGTCTCTAGATGTCTCACCCTGTCTCTAGATGTCTCACTGTCTCGTCCTGTCTCTAGATGTCTCATCCTGTCTCTAGATGTCTCACCCTGTCTCTAGATGTCTCACCCTGTCTCTAGATGTCTCACCCTGTCTCTAGATGTCTCACTGTCTCGTTCTGTCTCTAGATGTCTCACTGTCTCGTCCTGTCTCTAGATGTCTCACTGTCTCGTCCTGTCTCTAGATGTCTCACCCTGTCTCTAGATGTCTCACCCTGTCTCTAGATGTCTCACTGTCTCACCCTGTCTCTAGATGTCTCACCCTGTCTCTAGATGTCTCACTGTCTCATCCTGTCTCTAGATGTCTCACTGTCTCGTCCTGTCTCTAGATGTCTCACTGTCTCGTCCTGTCTCTAGATGTCTCACTGTCTCGTCCTGTCTCTAGATGTCTCACCCTGTCTCTAGATGTCTCACCCTGTCTCTAGATGTCTCACCCTGTCTCTAGATGTCTCACCCTGTCTCTAGATGTCTCACTGTCTCACCCTGTCTCTAGATGTCTCACCCTGTCTCTAGATGTCTCACTGTCTCATCCTGTCTCTAGATGTCTCACTGTCTCGTCCTGTCTCTAGATGTCTCACTGTCTCGTCCTGTCTCTAGATGTCTCACTGTCTCGTCCTGTCTCTAGATGTCTCACCCTGTCTCTAGATGTCTCACCCTGTCTCTAGATGTCTCACCCTGTCTCTAGATGTCTCACTGTCTCGTCCTGTCTCTAGATGTCTCACTGTCTCGTCCTGTCTCTAGATGTCTCACTGTCTCGTCCTGTCTCTAGATGTCTCACCCTGTCTCTAGATGTCTCACTGTCTCACCCTGTCTCTAGATGTCTCACCCTGTCTCTAGATGTCTCACTGTCTCGTCCTGTCTCTAGATGTCTCATCCTGTCTCTAGATGTCTCACCCTGTCTCTAGATGTCTCACCCTGTCTCTAGATGTCTCACCCTGTCTCTAGATGTCTCACTGTCTCGTTCTGTCTCTAGATGTCTCACTGTCTCGTCCTGTCTCTAGATGTCTCACTGTCTCGTCCTGTCTCTAGATGTCTCACCCTGTCTCTAGATGTCTCACCCTGTCTCTAGATGTCTCACTGTCTCACCCTGTCTCTAGATGTCTCACCCTGTCTCTAGATGTCTCACTGTCTCATCCTGTCTCTAGATGTCTCACTGTCTCGTCCTGTCTCTAGATGTCTCACTGTCTCGTCCTGTCTCTAGATGTCTCACTGTCTCGTCCTGTCTCTAGATGTCTCACCCTGTCTCTAGATGTCTCACCCTGTCTCTAGATGTCTCACCCTGTCTCTAGATGTCTCACCCTGTCTCTAGATGTCTCACTGTCTCACCCTGTCTCTAGATGTCTCACCCTGTCTCTAGATGTCTCACTGTCTCATCCTGTCTCTAGATGTCTCACTGTCTCGTCCTGTCTCTAGATGTCTCACTGTCTCGTCCTGTCTCTAGATGTCTCACTGTCTCGTCCTGTCTCTAGATGTCTCACCCTGTCTCTAGATGTCTCACCCTGTCTCTAGATGTCTCACCCTGTCTCTAGATTTCTCACTGTCTCGTCCTGTCTCTAGATGTCTCACTGTCTCGTCCTGTCTCTAGATGTCTCACTGTCTCGTCCTGTCTCTAGATGTTTCACCCTGTCTCTAGATGTCTCACCCTGTCTCTAGATGTCTCACCCTGTCTCTAGATGTCTCACCCTGTCTCTAGATGTCTCACTGTCTCATCCTGTCTCTAGATGTCTCACTGTCTCACCCTGTCTCTAGATGTCTCACCCTGTCTCTAGATGTCTCACCCTGTCTCTAGATGTCTCACACTGTCTCTAGATGTCTCACTGTCTCATCCTGTCTCTAGATGTCTCACTGTCTCACCCTGTCTCTAGATGTCTCACTGTCTCGTCCTGTCTCTAGATGTCTCACTGTCTCGTCCTGTCTCTAGATGTCTCACTGTCTCGTCCTGTCTCTAGATGTCTCACTTTCTCGTCCTGTCTCTAGATGTCTCACTGTCTCGTCCTGTCTCTAGATGTCTCATCCTGTCTCTAGATGTCTCACTGTCTCGTCCTGTCTCTAGATGTCTCACTGTCTCGTCCTGTCTCTAGATGTCTCACTGTCTCACCCTGTCTCTAGATGTCTCATCCTGTCTCTAGATGTCTCACTGTCTCGTCCTGTCTCTAGATGTCTCACTGTCTCGTCCTGTCTCTAGATTTCTCACTGTCTCTAGATGTCTCATCCTGTCTCTAGATGTCTCACTGTCTCGTCCTATCTCTAGATGTCTCACCCTGTCTCTAGATGTCTCATCCTGTCTCTAGATGTCTCACCCTGTCTCTAGATGTCTCACCCTGTCTCTAGATGTCTCACTGTCTCGTCCTGTCTCTAGATGTCTCATCCTGTCTCTAGATGTCTCACCCTGTCTCTAGATGTCTCACCCTGTCTCTAGATGTCTCACCCTGTCTCTAGATGTCTCACTGTCTCGTTCTGTCTCTAGATGTCTCACTGTCTCGTCCTGTCTCTAGATGTCTCACTGTCTCGTCCTGTCTCTAGATGTCTCACCCTGTCTCTAGATGTCTCACCCTGTCTCTAGATGTCTCACTGTCTCACCCTGTCTCTAGATGTCTCACCCTGTCTCTAGATGTCTCACTGTCTCATCCTGTCTCTAGATGTCTCACTGTCTCGTCCTGTCTCTAGATGTCTCACTGTCTCGTCCTGTCTCTAGATGTCTCACTGTCTCGTCCTGTCTCTAGATGTCTCACCCTGTCTCTAGATGTCTCACCCTGTCTCTAGATGTCTCACCCTGTCTCTAGATGTCTCACCCTGTCTCTAGATGTCTCACTGTCTCACCCTGTCTCTAGATGTCTCACCCTGTCTCTAGATGTCTCACTGTCTCATCCTGTCTCTAGATGTCTCACTGTCTCGTCCTGTCTCTAGATGTCTCACTGTCTCGTCCTGTCTCTAGATGTCTCACTGTCTCGTCCTGTCTCTAGATGTCTCACCCTGTCTCTAGATGTCTCACCCTGTCTCTAGATGTCTCACCCTGTCTCTAGATGTCTCACTGTCTCGTCCTGTCTCTAGATGTCTCACTGTCTCGTCCTGTCTCTAGATGTCTCACCCTGTCTCTAGATGTCTCACCCTGTCTCTAGATGTCTCACCCTGTCTCTAGATGTCTCACCCTGTCTCTAGATGTCTCACTGTCTCACCCTGTCTCTAGATGTCTCACCCTGTCTCTAGATGTCTCACTGTCTCATCCTGTCTCTAGATGTCTCACTGTCTCGTCCTGTCTCTAGATGTCTCACTGTCTCGTCCTGTCTCTAGATGTCTCACTGTCTCGTCCTGTCTCTAGATGTCTCACCCTGTCTCTAGATGTCTCACCCTGTCTCTAGATGTCTCACCCTGTCTCTAGATGTCTCACTGTCTCGTCCTGTCTCTAGATGTCTCACTGTCTCGTCCTGTCTCTAGATGTCTCACTGTCTCGTCCTGTCTCTAGATGTCTCACCCTGTCTCTAGATGTCTCACCCTGTCTCTAGATGTCTCACCCTGTCTCTAGATGTCTCACTGTCTCGTCCTGTCTCTAGATGTCTCACTGTCTCGTCCTGTCTCTAGATGTCTCATCCTGTCTCTAGATGTCTCACTGTCTCGTCCTGTCTCTAGATGTCTCACTGTCTCACCCTGTCTCTAGATGTCTCACTGTCTCGTCCTGTCTCTAGATGTCTCACCCTGTCACTAGATGTCTTTTCACGAAGCTAGGTTAGCCAGATACTGTAACTTTTAATCTAATGTCCTTGTTTCCGTCGTCAGCTTTGAGGTGTTTTTTTGTGTTGTTAATTGTTTTAGTGGGCTGATGTTGTATACTTAAGATCATGCATGTGTGAGCTGTAACTTGTCTTTTGCATAGTAGTATTATCTTGAAAATGAGTAATGCTATGTCGTGAAGATGTGTTATAAGCTAAAGGACGTAGAGTAAAATTGTCAGCTACAGTACAATTCTCACTTTGAAGGAAATTATGTTTTTTATACTAAATAATGTGTTCTGCAGTTTTTCATTTTTCGTGTGCTAACAATTACACCAACTGCAATAACTTATAATTAATTATACATTTTTACAATTACTTAAAAAACATTCTAAAGGTAATAAAATAAAACCTCATGTTTTTTTCAGTTTTATTATGAAGGAAATCAACAATATTCCTAGAAATTTAAGTTTTAAGTTAATTTTTACTTGGGAAAATGCAGTTTCCTTAACTAAAGTGCAATAGTTTATCTAAAATCTCTAAAATATTGATCTTATGAAGAAATACAATTGTGTGGTTTTTTTTTTAAATTAACGTTTATAGAAATTTTCAAACAACTTTCCAAAACAAAATTTCAGATCCAAATGAAAGACGATGACTATTTTCACAACAGGTGGGAAGCTAGGTGGAAGTTGATGACACGAGAACTCAAAAGACTTCGCAAGGTACCACTGAGGCCTGAGTTGTGAGCATATTTTCAAACTTTGCAGTTTTGATCGTCTGCTTTTAGACTAGAACTTACTTTCGTTTTGTTTTGATCGTTTGCTTTTAAAATAGAACTTACTTTCGTTTTGTTTTGGTCGTCTGCTTTTAGACTAGAACTTACTTTCGTTTGTTTTGATAGTTTGCTTTTAGAATAGAACTACTTTCGTTTTGTGTTGATAGTTTGCTTTTAGAATAGAGCTTACTTTCATTTTGTTTTGATAGTTTGCTTTTAGAATAGAGCTTACTTTCATTTTGTTTTGATAGTTTACTTTTTGCTATTATAATAGAGCTTACTTTCATTTTGTTTTGATAGTTTGCTTTTTGCTTTTAGAATAGAGCTTACTTTAATTTTGTTTTGATAGTTTGCTTTAAGAATAGAACTTAATTTCGTTTTGTTTCGTTCCGTTCAGCCCAGGCAGAATTCCGTTGCAAGCAGAAGTTCTATACTCTCCGCTCCACAACTACCTGTGTAAGTAGAGCTAAAGAGAATACGAAGATTGGCAGTGTTAAGTAAAACACCCATTCTGTTTGAAACAACTTTTATAGCTATTACTACCCACCTTTTAAAACATTTGAGACACTTTTTAAAAGTACCGAAGACCACCCGAGCAAGAATTAAGATACACTTTTGACAATTTTGAGACACTTAAAAAGTATTAAGACACATCTTCTGTGAGTATTTAGACACACCTTTTACAATATTGAGCCACAACTTTTGTAAACATTGAGCCACAACTTTTGTAAATATTGAGCCACAACGTTTGTAAATATTGAGCCACAACTTTTGTAAATATTGAGCCACAACTTTTGTAAATATTAAGCCACAACTTTTGTAAATATTGAGCCACAACTTTTGTAAATATTGAGCCACAACTTTTGTAAATATTGAGCCACAACTTTTGTAAATATTGAGCCACAACTTTTGTAAATATTGAGCCACAACTTTTGTAAATATTGAGCCACAACTTTTGTAAATATCGGGCACATGTTTTTAAATTGAGACACACCGTTAAAAAAATAATGAGACACGACTTTTGTAAGAATTAAGACGCATAGTTTGAATCATACTGTAAAGATTAGAACTAAATAATTTTAAAATAAAATTTTTAATGTTTATTCGACAAATATTCACACTTAGGTAATTACTATTTAGTCGATGATATATATATATATATATATATATATATATATATATATATATATATATATATATATATATATGTGTGTGTGTGTGTGTGTGTGTGTGTACGTGTGAATGAAGTTTTGTATTTATTTTTTATAACATCGTTGATGTGAATTTTGTTGTAGATATCTCACCAGGCATGCTGAATTACCCCATGTACGAAGTCAGAGTACCGCCGTAAGTTCACGTCCGATACTTATCTGTTCTTAGAACCTGTTCAACTCAGTTTCAATACATTGTATAACTACTGCATGTGCTGGGCACAAAGCTGTTGAGCTTTCACTTGAAACTATATATATATATATATATATATATATATATATATATATATATATATATATATGTATATATATACATAATGAATAATTTTTAAGACATGTGCCATGTCATATAGGATACATATAAAACGGATCCCATTTTAAATTGCTACCTAGCTGAGTGATATTACATAAGTCCAAATTATGTGTTTAGAAAATGTATTTTAATGTTAGGGTGTTCAAGCATTAGTGCTGGGATGTGCTAGGTTAGGGTTGAGGTTCTTGGTAATGTGAAGTTGAGATGTACTAGACCAACATACCAGTTCAGGGACGACTAAACTTTTGTTTTTTTCTCAGAGTTATAAATTTCGCCGCTTTAGGAACCCACATAGGCACTGCCCTGGCCCAAATGTTGGACGCTGAAGGTAATATTTGTTTGCCACTTACTTGTTTCACGCTAATAGTTATATTAGGGCTTTATTTGCACTCTGTTGAACAGGGATGCTGGTGAGGATTTTAGCAGTCTTTCAAACAATGCAGGGGTGAGGTAATTAGCACCCTGTTAAACAGTGCGGGGTGAGGTTATAACCCTACCTACAATACAATGCTGTCCTACCTCTACTAAACCTCTACCTACACTACTATGCTGTACTACCTATCAACCTCTACCTACAATACTATGCTGTCCTACCTCTACTAAACCTCTAACTACAATACTATGCTGTCCTACCTATCAACCTCTACCTACAATACAATGCTGTCCTACCTATCAACCTCTACCTACAATACTATGCTGTCCTACCTCTACTATCAACCTCTACCTACAATACTATGCTGTCCTACATATCAACCTCTACCTACAATACAATGCTGTCCTACCTATCAACCTCTACCTACAATACTATGCTGTCCTACCTCTACTATCAACCTCTACCTACAATACTATGCTGTCCTACATATCAACCTCTACCTACAATACTATGCTATCCTACACATTAACCTCTAACTACAATACTATGCTGTCCTACCTCTACTATCAACCTCTCCCTACAATACTATGCTGTCCTACCTATCAACCTCTACCTACAATACTATGCTGTACTACCTGTACAATAAACCTCTACCTACTACGCGCTCCAACCTCTATTATCAACCTTTACTTACCATACTATGTTGCCCTACCTCTACTACCAACCTCTGTCAAAACACTGCTATGTGTACCTACACTCTGAGTACCCATCTCTGTGTACTATGTAGGTCGCGCCTACAATGAACGTGGAGAGCCCATACAATGGATTCATCCCAATGACCAACGGAAATTCGAATGGCAGAAGATATGCATGACGTATAAGTATCTCTCAATGTTCCGTAATTTCACCGCCATCCAACTGACCGTAAGTCCTAGAGTGTAAACATTACAGTTATTTAAAAACGTGAAAATATGTACACAAATTGTAGTTTGGAAGAGCGGTTTTTTAAACTGCTATGATCTAATTCGACTTCATGTCCTATTGCAGAGGTTAAAACGATAAAATCCTTGCTTTATTTTCAGAGCTCTCACATCTTCGAAGTAGACAAGATAATAGCAGAGTCACTAGGCGTTGAGCACGCATACTGGTAAGGTTAGAGAATAATCTAAGGTTTATGATTTGATACAGCGGACAACGTATTTACGGGACACCGTTTTGTGTTCTGCTGCGTTCTTAACTGAGTTTATGTTAGAGGATTTAAGCAACAAGTCCAACTTCGTGGATGAATTGGAATCAGTGGGGTTTTTTTTTTTTGGGGGGGGGGGGGGGGTAGACTTTCTTCGGGGGGGGGGGGGGGGGGGAAGAAACTCTGATTGGAATGTGATCACCAGATCTGCGGATGCCCCATTTAGTTTTTCCTTGCGTGGGGAATATAGAGGCCAGTGTTTGGGTCGCCCTGATTGTACAAGGAGCAGTCCTGAGTGACGTGCTCTGAATTCTCCACGGCCATACCACAAGGGCAAGTTTCGCTACCACTGGATCAACTTGAGCCCAAGTAACTCGTAGATGCCGTCTGCCACAAGGGCAAGTTTCGCTACCACTGGATCAACTTGAGCCCCAGTAACTCATAGAGTCGTCTGCCACAAGGGCAAGTTTCGCTACCACTGGATCAACTTGAGCCCAAGTAACTCGTAGATGCCGTCTGCCACAAGGGCAAGTTTCGCTACCACTGGATCAACTTGAGCCCAAGTAACTCGTAGATGCCGTCTGCCACAAGGGCAAGTTTCGCTACCACTGGATCAACTTGAGCCCAAGTAATTCATAGAGTCGTCTGCCACAAGGGCAAGTTTCGCTACCACTGGATCAACTTGAGCCCAAGTAACTCGTAGATGCCGTCTGCCACAAGGGCAAGTTTCGCTACCACTGGATCAACTTGAGCCCAAGTAATTCATAGAGTCGTCTGCCACAAGGGCAAGTTTCGCTACCACTGGATCAACTTGAGCCCCAGTAACTCGTAGATGCCGTCTGCCACAAGGGCAAGTTTCGCTACCACTGGATCAACTTGAGCCCCAGTAACTCATAGAGTCGTCTGTCACAAGGGCAAGTTTCGCTACCACTGGATCAACTTGAGCCCAAGTAACTCGTAGATGCCGTCTGCCACAAGGGCAAGTTTCGCTACCACTGGATCAACTTGAGCCCCAGTAACTCATAGAGTCGTCTGCCACAAGGGCAAGTTTCGCTACCACTGGATCAACTTGAGCCCCAGTAACTCGTAGATGCCGTCTGCCACAAGGGCAAGTGTCGCTACCACTGGATCAACTTGAGCCCCAGTAACTCGTAGATGCCGTCTGCCACAAGGGCAAGTTTCGCTACCACTGGATCAAATTGAGCCCAAGTATCTCGTAGAGTCGTCTGCCACAAGGGCAAGTGTCGCTACCACTGGATCAACTTGAGCCCAAGTAACTCGTAGATAGAACACAATATCCGAGATGTGCCGTGGTCACAGAAACAGGTGGACTCTTTCATTTCAATAGTCGGGTCAAAAAGGGTAACTTTTCTTTTGTGTTATCGAAAGGAAGAGGTAGGTTACGATGTAAAGAAGGAAACAGATAATGATGTTTTAGTGCTTTGCTTGTGGTGAAGAATAAGACAAATATATACAACTGTAAAACTCGTGCGCAGATTTTTTAAACTCTCGGGCATATAGCACTGCTATATTTTATATAGAATGTTTTAACCTTAGGGCATATGGCTATAGAGGTTGTGTTTTTTTTAAACTCTGGAGCGTATGACACTGCTATATTCTATAGAGAAATATTCTAACCCTAGGGCATATGAAACTAACATGTACTTTGGAGACCGGTCTGCACTGCCAATGTTTAAAGATCTCACTGCACCACAAATGTTCTTTCTGCAGTACGCACAGGTAGGCTGGTTATCGGTGCAGTAATCTCACAGGTAAGCTGGTTATCGGTGCAGTAATCTCACAGGTAAGCTGGTTATCGGTGCAGTAATCTCACTCACAGGTAAGCTGGTTATCGGTGCAGTAATCTCACAGGTGAGCTGGTTATTGGTACAGTAATCTCACAGGTAAGCTGGTTATCGGTGCAGTAATCTCACAGGAAGCTGGTTATCGGTGCAGTAATCTCACTCACAGGTGAGCAGGTTATTGGTGCAGTAATCTCACAGGTGAGCTGGTTATTGGTACAGTAATCTCACAGGTGAGCAGGTTATTGGTGCAGTAATCTCACAGGTAAGCTGGTTATTGGTGCAGTAATGTCACAGGTAAGCTGGTTATTGGTGCAGTAATGTCACAGGTGAGCTGGTTATTGGTGCAGTAATCTCACAGGTGAGCTGGTTATTGGTGCAGTAATCTCACAGGTAAGCTAGTTACACATCACACAGCAGCCCTAGTACCTAGCCGCTACTAACTAAAGCCCCCTTACCATCGATCACTCCTGCTTTTATTCCCGCACTTTACCTGGGGATAACAATAACTAAACACCCCGGGGTTGACTCAACTCACACACACCCCTCCCCTACGTTCTGGATTATTCTAGCCTATTCTAATCTAACCTACAACTGACCCGTAACAGTAATCCGTTAGGTGAGTACTGCAGTTCTTACATCAGGCAGTCCCTCATGTAAGCTAGTTTATTAGTGCAGCAATCCCTCACGGAATGTAGCTCTTACATCATGTAGTAATCCCCAATGGTAAGCTACTTATTACATTTAGTAATCCGTCAGGTAAGTTAGTTATTACATGCAGTAATAGATCAATTGAACAACTTCACACATGCAGCAATCCTTTACGTTAGAAAGTTCTTACATGCAGTAATCCATCATGTAAGCTAGTTCTTATTTCGTGCAGTTTATCCATTAACTTGATGAAGTGAACTAGTTCCTACATTCAGTAATCCATTATGTAAGCTAGTTCTTACATTATGCTGCAATCCCTGAAAGTTAGCTAGTTCTTACAAGCAATAATCTTTGCTTCGTTAATTTAACTTTCTTTTTTTTTTAAATTGTGGCAAATTTGATGAGATAGACAAAAACCAGACAGGTAGACAACTACATCACGTTTTAAATCTTGTAAACAAAAACTCCCAGCAGTACTAACAGAATCCTCTTTCCACAGTCTCGATGCCAAATTGGGGGAGAAGTCATTGAAAATTCTACGCATACCCATTTTAGGTAAACGTCTTGTTCTTCTTTACTACAATAAAAGCCTAACTAGAGAATGCAACTTAAAACTTGACTTTTACGCTGATAGTCATATTACTAACATCACAAACGTCAGACAGCTTTAGAAAGTTTGTCTCCAGTTTATGGTGTCACCTTTTAAACATGCTAATTGATGTTCACCAATAAAGACATTTATTACACGGCACGTGAGATTTCTTTATTATGTTTCCTTTTATAACCATTCACACACACATACACACACACACACACACATATATATATATATATATATATATATATATATATATATATATATATATATATATATATATATATATATATATATATATATATATATATACACACGAAGAAGAGTGCATATGTTTATTGATCTCTGGATGAAGGGATGGCGTGGTCATTACTATGACCAGCCGCCTTTACTTTCCTAACGTGAGTTAGGTACCCATTTGAGCAGGATAAACTCTAGTACTCACAGCCGAAAGAAACTAATAGATTTTCTCGCTAAATATATTTTTTATTCTATTTTTCAACAGGGTCAATGGTGTGTTACGCAATGTCCAGCCGTTTAGACAAGCCTTTTCATGCCCCGAGGATTCGTTCATGAGTCCGTACATCATGTGCAGCGGCTAAAGCTCTCACACCAGGGGTTGCACGTGCAATGATTGTTACTACATTTGAAGGGGAAGAAATAAAAGCGATGAAATGCCAAAATGGGTTTATTAATTCTTCAAGTATAACCCTAAACATTTTATGTGAAGCTATAAAAATGCAAACGAATTGTAATTTGAAAGATTTTAACGCATGAACAGGACCACATTTAGAATGGTGCGCGGACCTTTGACCACAGGTGCTTTGACCATAGGGGGTTTGACCATAGGGGGTTTGACCATAGGGGGTTTGACCACAGCGGAGCTTTGACCATAGGGGCTTTGACCATAGGGGGTTTGACCACAGCGGGGCTTTGACCATAGCGGTGCTTTGACCATAGGGGGTTTGATCATAGGGGGTTTGACCATATGTGTTTTCTCATCAGAGGGTCTTTGATCACAGGTGGTCTATCTACTGGTGTTTGATCACAAGCGCTGTGTCCGGCTTTGATAATAGGTGTGATACAATTAACACGATTTTATACATGTTTCCTGAGAGTACGTTAATAGAAATTAACATGTATTTTAAAAAAGCCAAGAACTATATTTTAGTCTCCACATAAAGGCTGGTGCTAGACCTCATATATTTATTTTAAATATAAATGAAACACAAATAATGCTACATATAACAAGTTTCACAAATAAATAATGTAGAAGTACTTGAAAATACATAGCATACAAAACTTGCCAACAATATAGTCAAAGATGTAATACATAAAATGGTTAACTAAATGACAGATGTGCTATAGCACTTAAATATGTTAGTACATCTGTTTGACCATATTATTACATCATGTCGAAATTTAAAATATAATTTAGCAACTTTTAAAACAAATCCTTACCATATATGGACAGCATTGGACAAACCACCTGAGATCAAAGACTCTATACTCTATATGGACAAAACACCTGAGATCAAAGACCCTATGTTGACAAAACACCTATGATCAAAGCCGGACACAGCGCTTGTGATCAAACACCAGTTGATAGACCACCTGTGATCAAAGACCCTCTGCTGAGAAAACACCTGTCGTCAAACCCCGTATGGTCAAACCCCCTATGATAAAACCCCCGATGGTCAAAGCACCGCTATGGTCAAAGTCCCGCTGTGGTCAAACCCCTTATGGTCAAAGCCCCTATGATCAAAGATCCGCTGTGGTCAAACCCCCTATGTTCAAACCCCTATGGTCAAAGCACCTGTGGTCAAAGGTCCTAGGACCTTTAGAATGAGGTTAGGCTAATATTTGGTTTACAAACCTGAGGTTTGTCCAAATAATAGCTCATGTGGATTCTTAAAGTGAAAAATCTTTGAGAGAGAGAGAGAGAGAGAGAGAGAGAGAGAGAGAGAGAGAGAGAGAGAGAGAGAGAGAGTATCGCTGCGCGTTTTACACTTATTACATTATTAGCAGAGTTTACTAGCTTTCAATGTGATTACCAGATCGAATTCCTTAGATTTTAAATGACAAATCATTGTCCCACAGGGACTGACCATCGACATTGACAGGACCGTTGTTATAAAAGACCCGGTCAAGGCCATTTCCCATGTATTCTCACACAATACAAAAAGTATTCACTCATTTCCCATGTATTCTCACGCAATATAAAAAGTATTCACTCATTTTCGATGTATTCTCAGACAATATAAAAAGGATTCACTCCGAAACAAAACAAAGCCCTTCCTCGCTCCACAGTAGACTGATGTAGTAGCGTGGATGGTGGTGGTGCATGTAGGGGGGGGGTGTTTTATTTCAGTTAATTGAAATTTCAATACATGCTAGTTATTATTACCATTACTTCTTGAGAAAATGTTGTAAACTCCCAACTATATTCAATTCAGTTCAGTGCCTGTAATGTGATACACAGTTCATGATTCGACTTTGTAATTGTAAGTGAACTACTTTTTCATTTGTTTCTAATGCAAAAACACAGACACATCTGACATTACTATGTTTACATGCGTGTCTCATGCCAAAAACACATCTGACATAACTATGTTTACATGCGTGTCTCATGCCAAAACACAGACACATCTCACATAAGTTTACACGCGTGTCTCATGCCAGAACACAGACACACCTGACAGACTATAACACACAGCTTGAATAGATTCCACTAAGATTTTATCAGATCGTCCATGCGAACAATCGTTACCAGTAGCGTAGCGAGGGGGGGGGGGGGGGGAGGCGGAGGGGGGGGGGGACATATGTCCCCGGGCGCCGACCTTAGGGGACGCCAAAATGGGTTGGAATAATAAATTGAAAGCTTGAGGGGGTGTAAATCGAAAGTTTGAGGGGGGGGGGGGGGTGCCAATGGAAATCTCGAGTGGGGGGTGCAAATCGAAAGTTTGAGGGGGGAGGGGTGCAAATCGAAAGTTTGAGGGGGGGGTGCAAATCGAAAGTTTGAGGGGGGGGGATGCAAATCGAAATCTTGAGGGGGGTTGCAAATCGAAAAGTTTGTCCCCGGGCGCCGGGAAGGGTCGCTACGCCTCTGATCGTTACGTCGTCACAGACGTGCCAGACCATTGTCACAACACTGGCTGTGTAGACACACAGACCATTGTCACAACACTGGCTGTGTAGACATTACTTCCTGGTCTGACATCCACAATCAAATGGTATTTTGTTACATGCGTATTGTATAACATTTATATAACACTACAAGGGATGGCAACTCGAGATATAGACATGATTTTAAATCAACGTTTAAATACGTAAACTTTTAAAAATAAAGTGGGAGTGATCTCCCCTGAACATTATCGAGATTCTTATATAACACTGCGGGATATAGACATGGTTTTTAATCCGTTTTTATTTATTTTTTAATTAGAAAAAAAGATTTGCGCACCAAGTTTTTTTTGTAGTAGAGAAAACGCAAATCGAGTGAATTATTACTTCCAGTCAACGAAAATTACTCATAATTTGACGAAGGGCAGAGAATTAGCTCTTTTACTTACAAGTGAAATATCATTTATCTATCAGAAACAGTACTCAAGTTATAACCTTTTGAAAACTTTAAAGAAGAATAAGTTCCACTTCAGGTTGCCGGAAATCGCTGAAAAGTTGATACAGAACTACAAATTTGATATAATACTTATTTATGAAATTTCTTCAACCTAGCTGTCACAGCACTCAAGTTATCGTATTTACAGATACACACACACATACATACACACACGAACATAGGGGCTAAGGTGCAAAACTATGTTTTTCCGACACACACACACACACACACTCGCACGCACGCACGCACACACACACATTATATATATATATATATATATATATATATATATATATATATATATATATATATATATATATATATATATATATATATGTGTGTGTGTGTGTGTGTATGTATGTTTATTCTTGTTTTAACACATGAAACTTACAAGAACACACAGAAAAGCCATCATGTACACACACAGAAAAGCCATCATGTACACACACATAAAAGCTATCATGTACACACACAGAAAAGCCATCATGTACACACACAGAAAAGTCATCACGTACACACACACAGAAAAGCCATCATGTACACTCACAGAAAAGCCATGATGTACACACAGAGTGAGAAGTGACGAGCACATACCAAGTTGTTGTCTGTATCCCCCATGATGTACTCTGGTATCAAGGCTAGGTGGGACAAAGGGTAAACAGTTTCCAGGACAACTTGCTTGAATAAATCTTTCATGTAGTCCTCGTCTCTCTGGGGAAACAGCCATTCATCCATTAAACATGGCGTTAACCCCAGCCCCCCCCCCCCCCCAACACAGTTGCTTTGTTTTGACTAGCAGGTTCTCAAAGGGACCAGCCCTGGGTCCTTTCATGGACCTCTTGATGTTAACAGCGCGTAAGATCCTAAGTAGTCTGGGTAAACATCTCATTTACCGGCCTGGATCCGTCTCTTGAGGTCTGATTTGAGGGTCCATGCCTCGCATACACGGCCAAGGACCGCATGTTTTTAACTTTTGTGCCAAATGACGATCTTTTGGTAACGCCTTTTTTTCTTCTTCTCCTTCGTTCTTAATTGAGAATATGGTGGAGGATTCAGACAAGTCCAACTTCGTCGACAAACCGGACTGGGTAAACATCTCATTTACCGGCCTGGATCCGTCACTTGAGGTCTGATTTGAGGGTCCATGCCTCGCAGACACGGCCAAGGACCGCACGTTTTTAACTTTTGTGCCAAATGACGATCTTTGTGTAACGCCTAAGTCTTGTGAATTTGCTGAGTGCTGAGGGAACATCTTGCTAGTACTTCTTTCTTTGTTCCCTAAGGTACATGAATGAGTGAACTTCCTCTAATCTTTGGCCATTTCCACTTATGTCTGGCATTACACAATTTGGATTATTGGTCATGACCTTCTTCTCGGCATTAATTTCTACGCCATATGTTGTCGATGTTATGTTTAATCGGTCTAATTTTATCAAGTCGCATATATATATATATATATATATATATATATATATATATATATATATATATATATATATATATATATATATATATATATAATATCGACACAATTTTACCCCTTTCATGAAAAATTCCTGCCTACGCGACCATAATGAACATGTCTCTATCATACGTGTCGGTTCGACTTAAGCAGGTTATACTTATTTTTAGTTTGTTTGATAAATAGGCCTACATGTTTTTTTAAAATATCTATATATATATAATTCTCTTCCGGGAGACGCTAGAAAACAAGCTGCAAGCGCATCCTTGCAGTCCCCTCTCTTTCTCTCTATCACTATAGCTATCACTACCAACCCCACCCCACCCCCACATGGTCTGGTGAGCTGTAGTCACGCTAAATGTTTTTAAATCGTAGAGCCGGGTTTAGAGACGGCTGATAATTTAGCGTAGGGTCGGGGTAAGGGGAAAGGGGGGGGGGGGGGTAGTGTTTTAAAGCAAATATTTTCAGTGGCAGCATTGGTACTGTCGAATTCAGAAATTATGAATTACTGAAAAGTAGAAAATAAAACAACTAAATAGCGGCGTATTATACGCTGCGGGTCGGCTCGTTTATTATATTTAAAGTATGTAGTCCTACAATTATATAGACGCAATCCCAACACGAACTATAGATTAGTCTGTAGATTTGTAAAATCAACTACAGTCTACATTTTAAAAGAGGCTTGTGAGGACTTTAGAGGGGATTCCCCGCTCTTACCTGTTTCTACACAAACACTCGCTCAGTTACTAAATATAGTTGTGTATTTATTCTCAGCCAATGAAAGGCTGTTTATTTTTAGCAACCTTTTCGCCGTCGGTGTTGTGTGTATATAAACAATATCCGCATATCTAACAAAAACACAATCTTTACTGCACTGATTCAATAAACGAGCATAAAGACAGCAAGAAAAAATATTTCACTGGCTATTCGCTACACTTGGTATTTTTTCTTAATTAGTAGCTTGGATATTTTATATAACCTATAAATATGTAATAAAGTTATTTGTATTAGTAGGTAGGCTATATTACTATATTGAACACTCATAGAGGAATCATTGTGTTTTAAAGTAGTTGCAGACAAACATTGTAGGGTTGTTTTATACTGTAGCTTTGGCTGTTCAATTATGTTCCGTGGATCAGTTTCTTGACCAGCCAGTCATGGCAATATTTCATGATAAAACATCATGATACAATATCTCATGATAAAATATTTCATGATAAATATCTCATGATAAAATATATCACGATACAGTATCTCATGATAAAATATATCATGATAAAATATCTCATGATAAATATCTTATGATAAAAATATTATGATAAAACATAATAATATCATTATAAAATATATCATGATAAATATCTCATGATAAAATATCTCAGATGACACATATTATGATACAATATCTTATGATAAAATATGACGAAATATGACAAAATATCTTAATATATATTTGATGACATAATACATTTATAGGCTATGCAACTGTATTTAATGTCCTGCCTTTATGACCGATGCTGTAAAACTTAAGTTTTCTAGCCAGTTAATGACAATAACGTCTCATAGTTAAATGGTGATGTTTCCAAATTGTTTTTCTATTGATTTAAATGTTTAAAAAACACTTTCAATAGCATATGTCAGTGTGGTAGGAGATGTAGTAATAGATGCCAGTAAATGTAAGTTTGAAATTAAAATATTATTCTATAAATGTTTTGTTACGTTGTGGATAGAAAACTCTAGAAGGATAACAACAATCACAGCATGGAGTTTGGCAGCAAGTTTGTTTATCTGGGTAACAGTGCAGATGACGAAGAGGAAGTAAAGCAGTTAGAATCCAAAGGGGTCGTTTTGTCAGACAGCGACTCGGATAGCGCAGACGACGGGGAGGTAAGTCACGTGGTGTGACAGAAATAAACAGTTGATTGGTCCTATTCTTGTTGTTATGTTTCCTTTGTTATTTTCTCGTTCACGGCGTACAGAGGAAGTTTGGTAATCGTGCGAAAAAAAAATCAAAATCGAGATTTGCAAAATCTTGTGTTACACTTTCCGGAGACGGAAAAGCCTAGTTATGTAATACCGCCTCTGTTTTTTCTCGACTTCTTTATTTCTGTTGTTTCCTTGATGTCCTTTCTGTTTTATAAGGCTATACGAAAACGTATTTTGGGATAGATCGATGGGGTAGGCTGATCAGTCTGAAGAAGTATCTGTAAACGCGGGTAATGTGTGTGTGCGCGCGCACAGAGTACGGATTTCAGAATGTGTGTACAGGGTTTGTAGATCTTGGGAATGTATAGCGTAGGGGATGAGCAACGTAGTGTTCAGGGGTGAGCCTAATGATGAAAACAATAAGTCGTCACGCCAAATCAATGTGCATGATTGTTTGTGCCAATAACCTCCCTCCCTCCCCACACAGACGTGCTTGCTGGACATACTGGACACAGCAGGACAGGAGGAGTACTCCTCTGTACGGGACAGCTATGTCAAGTCCGGGGACGGCTTCGTCATCATCTACAGCATCACGGACAAGGCCAGCTTCATCGAGGCTGAAACCATTTTCCATTGGCTGCAGAAAGTCAAGCAAGCCACGCCGTGTGCAGTAAGTTTTAGGAGCAGCTTTTAAAGGAAAACGTTTGACAGAATTAATTCGATTTAAAAAGAATAAACGACTCCAATAAACGACTCAATATAATATGAGCCAATATTGTTAAAGCTAAAAACAGTAAAATAATAGTATAGGAAGTGGGAATGATGGTGAGGTGACACGTAAGCCTAATCAGGAACGGAATAATTAAGACCTTAAGCTCTTTGTGGCTGTCCTTACAGTACGCCTCCTAATTCCAATATATATGCCCTTATCACCTTCATTAACATTGCAAACATATTTGAGTACATTTATCTACAATACAGATTGTGGCAAATAGCCAAGACATCTCTGAATCATTTCAGATTCTAGTAGCAAATAAACAAGACCTCACAAGTGAAGCAGTTGTCACTAGCGAACAAGGAGCTGACCTTGCAAAGAAACTGGTTGTTCCTTTCTTTGAAACATCAGCTAAAACAGGCTCAAATGTAGCAGAAGCTATCAAAGGTCTTGTGCGAACAATCCCCAGACTTAGCAGTGACTATAAGGTTGGTGGAATAAAGAAAATTTTATTCCCATCAACTCCACACATTTTCAATTGATCCTAACTCATTGTAATTTTAATACAATGGATTTTTATGGTAGTGTTTTCCTTTTGCCCTTCAGTGTAATTTTATTATTATAAAAAATGCAATTAAATTTTTTTTTCAACTCAGTAGTGTTACTAATAAAATTATACATCAAATTGCCTGTACATATTTACATTTTATGTGATACTTAAGTGCATAATGTTTTTTACTTTCATCAATAACAATTTTCATTTGTTAAAAATATTTAGCGGTTGAAATAGAACTTACTTACTCATGTTCCACAGCTTGTAATGCTTGGCGGTGGAGCAGTGGGTAAATCCAGTGTAACAATCCGCTTTGTGAATGACTCATTTGTGGAGGACTATGATCCGACGATAGAAGACTCCTACAGGAAGATGATACGGGTCAGTGGACTACAGGCGGTCAGTAAATCTGAGAAAAGGGCACGTGATGAATCAATCACAAACGCCGCACCTGTTTATGCCAGAAAAAAGAAAAGTTTCAGTTTATTTTCAAAACTAACAAATCCCTTTAAGAGACAGTCTTCAGAACCTCAACTCCTGTGTAAGTATTTAAAAAAGTAATCATTAATTGTTAACTCAACTTTAAAACAATAATTTTTACACGATTTTTATGTAGGCCTATATATTTGTGATCAGTTATTAAATTGAGTAAAAGTGTTCAGTGGAGTATGTTTAGACTTTGTAATATTTATTCCAAGCTGCTACAAGACAGTCGAGTGCTATACCACCTCAACTCCTGTGTAAGTATTAAAAAAGTAATCATTAATAGTTAACTCAACTTTAAAACAATAAGTTATACACGATTGCTATGTAGGCCTATATATTTGTGATCAGTTATTAAATTGAGTAAAAGTGTTCAATGAACTATTTTTAGAATTTGTAATATTTATTCCAAGCTGCTACAAGACAGTCGAGTGTTATACCACCTCCTCCTAATCCTGAACCTTCAAGTATGTATAGAAAAAGTAATCATTATACCTGACTTTTTAATTGTCAATTCAAATTTAAAACAAAAAATTTCATATTACTTTTTGTCTCTAAAGTGTCTATTGTTATTTTAAATTAGGAAGTCTAAATTTTTTAAAAACAAACTCTATTAAACCATAAAAAGTCACAAAATATTGTTATTACTTTTATCACAGGTATCTGTTTTATTTTCTGATGGGCTATTTACTACTGTTAAACATTGAAAAAGGAAATTTAAAAAAAAAGTGTGTTTTGATCCTTTAGTTCCCCTATTTGGTGAGGATGAGGAAAATGTGGTGAATGTAATAGAGAAGAAAACAGATGGAAATGTGGTGTTGGTTCCATTAAGGAATCTGGCTAATGAGCCAAAGCTGGTCACTGGAGACCCTATCAAGTGTGTTCAGTGTTTAGCTGTCCTAACTAGCACGGCCAGGCTTGAGAGTGAAGGGGAACTTAAGACATGGAAATGGTAAGAACAACAATGTCTTTCAGATCTGGAAAATGTGCTAGATTTACACATATATAACAAGCAACATTATTTTTTATACAATATTTATAATGATATAAATATAGGTGTAAGTCAAGCTATAAGTATAGGTATAGGTAGGCCCTTAGGTAATGGTACGAGGTATAGATACAATCATGTATGCATACATATTTCAGTGAGTTTTGTGGGTTTGCCAATAAAAATCTGGATATATCCGAGGATGAGATACCTAAAGGAGAGGAGATTGATTTCATGCTCTCACCTCCAACAAAACCAACAGAAGAAACCAACAACTCAGCAGATGAGACCAGCAAGCCAGAGAAGAAGAAGGTGTCTGAGGGTGTTCGAGTTTACTGCATGGACATCAGTGGCTCCATGGATGTCTTGTGTCAAGTTCCAGAGTCACACTGTAAGTTCTACTGGCTGGTTACAAAGTGCCAGAGTCACACTGTAAGTTCTACTGGCTGGTTACAAAGTTCCAGAGTCACAATGTAAGTTCTACTGGCTGGTTACAAAGTGCCAGAGTCACATTGTAAGTTCTACTGGCTGGTTACATAGTTCCAGAGTCACACTGTAAGTTCTACTGGCTGGTTACAAAGTGCCAGAGTCACACTGTAAGTTCTACTGGCTGGTTACAAAGTGCCAGAGTCACACTGTAAGTTCTACTGGCTGGTTACAAAGTTCCAGAGTCACACTGTAAGTTCTACTGGCTGGTTACAAAGTGTCAGAGTCACACTGCAAGTTTTTTCTCTGGCTGGTTGTGAAGAACCTGTTTGTAAAATTAAAATTAGGATTTCAGATGTTTATCTTAGTTTCTGCAAATATTTCTTGTCAATTTATTTACTTTATTGCTTTACGAAGGAATAATACATAATGTAAATTTATTAAAAATAATCCATTAATGTACCAAAATAATATAGCCTATAAAAAATCTTATAGCTTTATGGGGACAATCAAGAATGGATACAAATTCACAAGTAAATAGAGTCAGCCGACTTGATTGCATCAAGACAGCAATACAAAGGCAGGCTTAATTATACACAACTTTTCATTTCTTTGCTTGCTCCTTAAATTTTAATAGTATCACTAGACCCCATCATTTATCTTTTCGCTGTAAAATATTTTTCTTTTACAAGTCTATTATATAGATCTAGATCAGGTGTTTACAAGTACAATGAATAACAAAGGAGTGGAAAATTAGTATAGAGTTTCAGTGTAAATGTAAAAAAGGTTCATCACTAGTCTGGTATTAATAAAAAAAGTTTTGTTACCATTTTCATTTCCATTAGAGACAAGCATTTACTGGCTTTAACATGATCAGCTAATGTAACAAGCTAAAAATACTTACTATATAGCCTATGGTCTACAGATTGCCTGATATATTTAGCCCTCTTATATTTTGTCGTAAAATATTTGATCTGAGACATTATTATTTCTATTTTATCACTGTATTCTTAACATGAGACATTAAAACCGTTTCAGACTGGTGGAGCAGCTGAAAGTTGAGGAACCAGAGAAGCAGGTCTTGCTTGTGGTGTTCAGCACTGATGTGCAAGTCAGAGCTGGAGGGCAGGGCATGCACTCTTTTTGTAGACTAGAAAACCAAACATTTGACCAGTTAGTTAGTTCTGGCTCAAGTCTTGCTGAGAGCTATCCATTAAAAACCATCGAGGAAACACAAGAGTAAGTTTTACTTTAACTTAACCATGTTTTCATTCATTTAATTTCATTTTTTTAGTATTATTAATTATTATATACAAATGTTTTAAACAAACTCTTGAGATCCATTTTGAAAAAAAACAAAAATAACACATGATCTATATTTGGGAATAGCATCAAGCTTAAATTGTAACATTTCTGTTTAACTATGATCAGGACCAGAATACTCATATATTAGGCCAATAGAGAATCAAGTATCAATAGCCAGCATATTAAAACAACACAAAAATAATGCCTACTTACATTTAATAGATGGAACAATATATTGTTTATTGATTTTGATTGAATAACTAATCACTGGACTAGCTTATAGATTACTAAAACCATAAAAAATCGATCTATAAAATTTATGACATCATACATCTTACATATTACATTTATGTTTAACCTATAAACATAATAGAGAAATAGATCAAATTGTTAAGCAACTGAGAACGAGTGGCAGCACAGCCTTAGGTCCAGCCCTTGCCATATGTGCTGGCTTTGTTAGCAAAACTCCAGGATCTGAGATTGTTTTATGTACTGATGGAGAGCCAAACGTTGGCATTGGTTCCCTGCCTTCCCCGGCTGGTGCTGAGTTTTACAGACAGGTGATGCCAACTCATTTTAACTCATTAATTAGGCCTAATAATTAGGTTTTGGTACATTCTATAGGCTACTACTATTTAAGTTTTAGTAAAATATTATTTTTTTCTAGTGATTAACTCCACTGATGCTTGGGAACATTGTTGTAAAATGTCTAACTGAAGCTTAAGCAATTAATTTTAAATAGAATGAATATAGAAATACATAAAGTCTACTTCTTCTGCAACCTGACGTCGTTTCAATTTTATTAAGAACTTCTGTAGGTAAAATGATGGCATGGTCCAATGGTAAATCCTGATAAACTGGTTATATTGCCCTGATATTGACTCTTAATCAAATTTTAGTGAGTTAAAAGGTTCTGCTACCCTATAGCCACAACCCATCTTCTTCATGAGCCCTATAAATCTAAAAGTATAGGGTTTATATGTTTGTTACTACATCACTGATGCCAGAAGTGTTCTGCTGATGAGGTCTATGAATTGACGGTAGACTTTGACACCCCGATTTCTAAAATCTTCCACAGGTTGGCAACTATGCCAGGTCCAAAAACGTCACCATCAACATTTTAGCTCTGGAGGGTGACTCGGTACAGCTCAACATAGTGAGTCAGGCAGCAGAGTTGACAGGTGGCACCACCAGCAAACTCAACCCTGCAGAAATCATCCGTCAGCTGAGGCTGATTGCCCAGAACGAGGCTGTGGCCACCGCTGTGACGGTCAGGTTTTTCTTGCACCCAGAGTTTGTTTTTGATGAGCCGGACTACAGCCCAGTAAGTCATTCAATCTTTTTAATTATGCTCATTTCATTATTATCATGTTTGATTGATTCTTATCTAAGTCAATATATAATTTTTTCAAGTAATTAGTTTTATTAAGCAGTTAAACATATCTGTCAAAGTTTGTTAAAGAAAATATATTACTCTAGAGAAAAATGTTCAAGTGATTGCTAAGTTGTCTAATGATCAAGAGTTGAATAACCTTTTCCATAACACACCATTTTTGGCACTAGCCATCCCTGAGTCTATGCAGCTCTAAATAGTACCTTACAGACAAATTTGCTACCTTTTATTCTCAAAATTAAAACAAGATAACTCTATTTCTCCTATTAATTGATTTTCAATGAATAACCAAGTTGTAAATTTAGCTTACTTTTAATTGTTAAAGTGTTGATTGTAATGGTTAGCTTTTAAAGAAACTGTTAAACTGTAAAAATTGTTTTATGCACTTTCACAGAACTTAAGCCAGCTGGAAAAAGAAGTGGGCACTGCCCGAAAAGAAAGTAATCTCACATTCAGATTTAAGCTTAAAGACACTACAGCAGCAAAGGAAATCAAATCTGTCCCATTCCAGGTACTCATCATACAGCTTATTATATTGATTACTTACATATGTACTTAATACTGTACACATATACATTTATACTTATATATTTGAATTGAATAAAAAAAACAAAGAATACATTTGGTTTCTTAAACATAGCAAGTTTTAATAGAGCTGGGGTTGGTATGGTCAAGTCAGTTAAGCTCACAGCTTTAAATCTACAAATTTTTAGTTTAAACCCTAAGCAGATAAGTCCCAATAAAGCAATCCACCTGGGAGAGAAAATTCCAAAATCAAACAACTGCTGCCTTGTAGTTTGTTCTTGGTTGACAAAGGCTATGGAAAAAAAAATCCCCAAAAAATGCAGGCTGAAATCAGAGTCAATGGCCAGTATGGCACATAGCAAATTGACATGTAGTACTTAATTTTGTTGGAGGAAATCCCTATCAGAATAACAATTACGATCACGGAAAAAGAAGTAATAGTGTTATGTATTCTTTTGTGATGTAGTAACCTCATTAACTGGGGTTTGTAATAATGCTCTTAGATATAGCAAACGAATTACATGATTGGAGTCGTTTAGCTATTATGCCCTTTAAAACTGGAACCACCAGTTGATGATTTTTTTTAAAACCTACAGAACACTTGGCTGTTGTAAGACTTTAAATAAGAATTGACATTACCAATGCAGATAATTTTTTGATAATTTTATGACTATATGTCTACAATAAAAATTTAATGAAAACTCTGTCGTAATCTTGTGCACATTAGGTTCAGATCAACTACACAAGGAAGGATGGCATGCGCTGCTTAAGAGTCCTGAGCAAATCTTCAGAGACCACCACTGACAGACAAAGAATGGAAGAGGTACTGTAATCAGCCGTGGGGCTTTACAATATTTTTTCAAGTGAAAGAATATTTTAATGGGTATTCACATAGACCTTTAATAATTTACAAACAAAATATATTTGCATTATTTGTATGAAAATCTTTTTTATGGTAGAATATCAACATACCTGTGTTAAGTGTTTCAACTGTCAACTCTACAATTAGCATGGCCAAATCAGGGAAAGGCAAAGAAGCTCAAAATCAACTGTAAGTTAGATCTTTAGTTAGGGGTCGGCGTGGTCGAGTCGGTAAAGCTCATGGTTGCTAAACCGAAAAGTCTCGAGTTTGAACCCCCGAGCAGATGAGGCTCGTTAGCTGGGGACAGAATGCAAAAAGGCTCCCAAATTCGAACCATGGGCAGGTGAGCCTGGATAGATGGGTACAGCAACCCATCTAAGAGAGAAAACTCCAAACTCAAACAACTTTTGCAGTGTGGGTCGTTCTTGGTTGGAGAAAGGCTATGGAAGTTAAATTAAAAAAAGAAAAGCAGCCTGAAGTCGGAGTCAAGGGGCATTATGACGCATAACAAATTGAAATTGTGGTAGAGGAAATTCCGTACAATATAACAATTAAGAACGAATAGGAGAAGATAGTAAGTAGATGTATTGTGGAGAGTTGAAAGGAGCTGGCGACATCACAAAACAGGAACATTAAGTATAAATAGAATGATAAATATTTTTTGATAAGGGGGTGTATGGGGTTATTTTGATAGTTCGGGTAAAATGAGACTGAAACTGAAACAAATTATTCCTTTAAAAACTTGTAGCAAAAATGTGAAACGTCTCGTGATGAGAGCGGCCAAATCTGATGAGCAGAAAGAAGCAAGACTGGCTTACATAAATGAGACGAGAGAGTTGGACAATGTGCTCACAAATGAAGTTGGAGCCCTTTCGGTACTTTTTTTTTTTACTTTGCAAATTTAAATTTTATCCATAGCAGATCAATAGAATAAATATTAAATATTAATTACGATTTATTAAATAGTAGGAAATATTGGATTCATTGACTTCTATCTTCATGTTTTCAACAATGGCAGTGTAGAGGGTTTCATTGACTTACACCTTTATGTTTTCAACAATGGCAGTGTAGGGGGTTTCATTGACTTACACCTTTATGTTTTCAACAATGGCAGTGTAGGGGGTTTCATTGACTTACACCTTTATGTTTTCAACAATGGCAGTGTAGGGGGTTTCATTGACTTACACCTTTATGTTTTCAACAATGGCAGTGTAGAGGGTTTCATTGACTTACACCTTTATGTTTTCAACAATGGCAGTGTAGAGGGTTTCATTGACTTACACCTTTATGTTTTCAACAATGGCAGTGTAGAGGGTTTCATTGACTTACACCTTTATGTTTTCAACAATGGCAGTGTAGGGGGTTTCATTGACTTACACCTTTATGTTTTCAACAATGGCAGTGTAGAGGGTTTCATTGACTTACACCTTTATGTTTTCAACAATGGCAGTGTAGAGGGTTTCATTGACTTCTACCTTCATGTTTTCAACAATGGCAGTGTAGAGGGTTTTATTGACTTCTATCTTCATGTTTTCAACAATGGCAGTGTAGAGGGTTTCATTGACTTCTACCTTCATGTTTTCCACATTTTTTTCTAGTACGCAGCCGGTATGAATGACAGGACAACAGCTCTGCTTGGGGCCAGAATGCAGGCACAAAGAAATTTTTTACCCAACGAACTTAAATTGTATGCAAATATGGACAGCAGAATGAAGCCTGAAGCCAAAGCTAATTACTATAGATACCAAAATATGTGGATGTAGATTGTGCTTCTGCAAATGTACACTGGATGAAACTGCCATGAGAATTTAGATTATGTAGAATGTGCGTGTGTGACATGGGAGGGGGGGGGTGGTAGGTGTGTGGAAATATTTGGTGTATTTATAAAAAAAAATAGATATACCTCTGCAGTGTAAAAAACGGATTTTAAGTTGTCATTTTGTTTAGCTGCCAGTGAAGTGAAAGATTTTATTGCTATATTAAAACTGATTTTAATTTTTTTAAGTTTGTTTTGTTGCTAGTTAAGTGAAAGATTTAAATGTTATTTTAAAACTGATATTAAATTTTTGCCATTCAACATCTCACTTCTTTCAAGAGGCTGAAACAAAAGCCTTTGTATCAAATAATTTTTTTTTGAAATTGATTCAAGGGTTGTAAAAGTTTTTTGAATTAGCTCTAGCCATGCTAAAAAAAAAACAGGTACAGGTTTACAGGCACATTAACACAGCTAGAGTACACATTTGTTGTCTATGAAGACATTCCATTTGCGCCTTTTATGCATAAAGAATTATATAAAATATAGACTACATATGTTCCAACATACATAGGTATATATATATATATATATATATATATATATATATATATATATCTATATATCTATATATATATATATATATATATATATATATATATATATATATATATATATATATATATATATATATATATATATATGGTTTTGTATGTATAAATGTAGGTTAATTTTTATGTTGACTAAATACATGATGCTTTGTAAAGTTGTAAATGTAAATAAAGAGTACCATAAAAATGCATGATGGCGCTACCATTTTAAGTGCCCTATACTTTGAAATATTTAATCAGTAGGCCTATTACTAAAAGCCTAGTGACACTATTGTAGATCTAACATATCTTCCATAAATGATATTATAGTCCTAGTGTTGATGACACTTTTCCCTCACAAATCTCTTTTATCACTTAATCAAAGAAAATCTAGCCTTTATGAACATTTATTATTATCTTTTAATTAAACCCATTCTTAAACAAAACACATCTCAAAAATCTCAACTTCTGCGTCTGATGTTGTGTATGCAACACCTTAGGGGGATTTTTGCAGTGTCATTTAGTTGTTCATGTTGATTGCATCAATTAATTGGTTGCATATTTTGTTATATTGTATCATATTCATCATACTGTTAAGTGTGCCACTGCTAACACGAGTCTTAAGTTTGGAATCCGGCTGAGTCTGCTCAGCTCTTATGGATACCCGAGATACATTAGGGAAACTAAGTGGCTGGGTACAGTGCTGATCACACCATCCCCATGTAGCATTGAAACAGATGAACTCTACTTCATCAGCCCCATGTGTCATGAGCACAAAGGGAAATTGTGATGATGATTCCTTATAGGGTATTTTTTACAGTAGTCTAAGGTTGTTTTTTTTTATTCCATTCCACTTGTATATTACAACATAATGAAAGGTATTTTTAAACCTGAATATAACATTATTACTGGAAAAAATAAAACATTTTTTAAAAAGCTTTGATCCTCTTCTCGTTTCAATGTTGTTGTCAAAAACAAGGTTTTATAATATGTATGATCAATGTCTTTTCAGAAGTTTAAGATTTTAAAAACTTACAATGGTGTATATCAATTTTGAGCGCTTTCCGATTTGCAAGGGGATTTAACCAAGCAGGGTGGATCGTGTCAAAATATTAATGTAGTTGTCTCGCTTTATGAGGAAAGTTTCGGATATGAAAGTTACTAATAAAGCGGGAGAGATCTCCACTGAACTTTCTCGAATATTCTTAGATAGCACTAATGGGGATGGCAACTTCAAATACTTAAAAAGTTAACATAGAATTAAATTGCGCACCAAATGAACTGCAAATAATATGTATAACAAATAATTTGTATAATATTGCGGAACATTAGTACTTTATAAAGAAAGACAGAGGGATTAAGTTAAAAATAAATTCATATGACTTTTTTTGAGAAATCTGAAATAAGGTAAAGTACTCATTCCGGTCACCGGAAATTGCTCAGAATTTCTCAGAAAACAGAGAATTAGATCTTCTACATATCTGTAAAAATTCTTCTATCTAACTTAAACAGTGCTAACGTGGAAAAGTTCTACTTCGGGTTACCGGAAATCGCGAAAAAGATGATACACAACTACAAATTTTAGATAATACTTATATACAGGGCCGGCGCTACATATAAAGCGAACTAGGCGGTCGCCTAGGGCGCTGGCCTTAGGGGGCGCCAAAATGGGTTGGAAAAACAAATCGAAAGTTTGAGGGAGGGGGGCTGTGCAAATCGAAAGTTTGTCCCCGGGGACACAAACAAAATTCCGGGGGGGGGGTGATTTTAATAAGTTTTGCCTTGTGCGATAAATAACCTGGCGCCGGCACTGCTTGTATATGAAATTTTATTAACCTAGCTGTAACGGTACTCAAGTTATCGTGTTCACAGACACACATACATACGGACAAAATTGAAAAAACTATGTTTTTCGACTGAGGGAAGTGTAAATCTCGATTTTTTTCCCCAACATTGCCGAATTTCAACCCCCCCCCAGTGTTTCTTCCAGACTTTTTTCTCCGGGGTGGGGGGCACTCGAAATTTTGGGGGGGGGGGCGGTAGACTTTCTTCGGGGGGGCGGACACTGTTAAAGTATATATTTTCTATATAAATTATATAAATTTCACTTCGTTCGGGGGGGGGGGGGGGGGGGGGTGGCGGGGGCGGGGCGGTAAAAAATTTTCGGGGGGGGGGGGAGGCTAAGCTCCCCCCCCCCAAAGAGATGCCTGGAAGAAACTCTGCCCTCCCCCCCCCCCTCCAACCCTAGAAGAAAGTCTACCTCCCCCTCCCGAACGAAATGGAATTTATATAGAAAATATATACTTTCAACAGTTTCCCCACCCCCCCCCCCCCCCCGAAAATTTTAGTCCATCCCCCGTCCCACAGAAAATTAAAGTGCCCCCCCCCCCCCTCCGGAGAAAAAATTGGAAGAAGCACTGCCCATTCAGGCAAGTGTCCATTCGGGTATTTGTCCCATTCGGACAAAAATAATATTTTATTGAGTAAAACGGGGTGGATTTCAGTTTTAGTCTAGCAATGGTGATTTTCCATTTTGAGATGATCGTAGCTTAAAAACAGTTTGGTAAATATTGGCTTGTCAATGTCATTAAGTTTATGTTATTAAATTAATGGGTGTTCCCATTCGTCTAATTTTATCAACTCGCATATATATATATATATATATATATATATATATATATATATATATATATATATAATCGACACAATTTTAACCCCTTCCATGAAAAATTCTGCCTACGCGACCATAATGAACATGTCCTAATCATATGAGTTGGTTCGACTTTAACAGTTTATAATTATTTTGTTTGCTTGATAACTAGGCCTACATGTTTTTTTTTTTAAAATAATTATTACATTTAAAGCATGTAGTCCTACTATTAAATAGACGCATTCCCAACACGAAATATAGATTAGTCAGTAGATTTGTAAAATGAACTACAGTCTACATTTTAAAACAGGCTTGTGAGGACTTTATCGGGGATTCCCCGCTCTTACCTCTTACGGTGTACACAAACACTCGCTCAGTTACTAAATTTAGTTGTGTATTTATTCTCAGCCAATGAAAGATTGTTTATTTTTAGCAACCTTTTCACCGTCGGTGTTGTGTGTATATAAACAATATCCGCATATCTAACAAAAACACAATCTTTACTGCATTGATTTAAAGGAGGAGCATACAGACAGCAAGAAAAAAATATTTCACTGGCTATTCGCTACACTTGGTATTTTTTCTTAATTAGTAGCTTAGATATTTTATATAACCTATAAATATGTAATAAAGTTATTTGTATTAGTAGGTATAGGCTATATTACTATATTGAACACTCATAGAAGGCATCATTGTGTTTTAAAGTAGTTGCAAACAAACATTGTAGGATTGTTTTATACTGTAGCTTCGGCTGTTCAATTATGTTCCGTGGGTCAGTTTCATGACCAGATAGTCATGGCAATATCTCATGATAAAACGTATCATGATATAATATCTCATGATAAAATATCTCATGATAAAATATCTCATGCTAAATATCTCATGATAATTTGATAAAATAGCTCATAATAAAACATAAAATATCTCATTATAAAATATCTCATAATAAAACATAGGATAAAATATCTCATGATAAAACATATCATTATGAAATATATCATGATAAATATCTCATGATAACATATCTCAGATAACACATATCATGATACAATATCTTATGATAAAATATGACAAAATATGATGGCATAATATATTTATAGGTTATGCTACTGTATTTTATTTCCTGCCTTTATGACTGATGCTGCAAAAACTTAAGTTTTTGCAGCATGTTATTGGCATGCTCGTCTCATAGTTAAATGGTGCTGTTTCCAAATCGATGTTTTTCTATTGATTTAAATGTTTAAAAAACACTTTCAATAGCACATGTCAGTGTAGTAGGAGATGCAGAGGCGTAGGGGAAATATGTCCCCGGGCGCCGACCTTAGGGGGGGCGCCAAATTCAAAGTTTGAGGGGGGGGGGGTGCAAATGAAAAGTTCGAGGGGGGGGAGGTGCAAATCGAAAGTTCGAGGGAGGGGTGCAAATCGAAAATTTGCTCCCGAGGGGGGCGCCAAATTGAAAGTATGTCCCCGGGCGCCGGGAAGGGTCGCTACGCCTCTGAGGAGATGTAATAATAGATGTAATAATAGATGCCAGTAAATGTAAGTTTGAAATTAAAATATTATTCTATAAATATTATGTTACGTTATGGATAGAAAACTCTAGAAGGATAACAACAATCACAGCATGGAGTTCGGCAGCAAGTTTGTTTACCTGGGTAACAGTGCAGATGACGAAGAGGAAGTAAAGCAGTTAGAATCCAAAGGGGTCGTTTTGTCAGACAGCGATTCTGATAGCGCAGACGACGGGGAGGTAAGTCACTTGGTGTGATCGAAATAAACAGTTGATTGGTCCTATTCTTGTTATTATGTTTCCTTTGTTACTTTCTCGTTCACGGCGTACAGAGGAAGTTTGGTAATCGTGCGAAAAAAAAACCCATCAAAATCGAGATTTGCAAAATCTTGTGTTACACTTTCCGGAGTCGGAAAAGCCTAGTTATGTAATTTCGCCTCTGTTTTTTCTCGACTTCTTTATTTCTGTTGTTTCCTTGATGTCCTTTCTGTTGTATAAGGCTATACGAAAACGTATTTTGGGATAGATCGATGGGGTAGGCTGATCAGTCTGAAGAAGTATCTGTAAACGCGGGGAATATATGTGTTTGCGCGCACATAGTACGGATTTCAGAATGTGTGTACAGGGTTTGTAGATCTTGGGAATGTATAGCGTAGAGGATGAGCAACGTTGTGTGCAGGGGTGAGCCTAATGATGAAAACAATAAGTCGTCACTGCAAATCGATGTGCATGATTGTATGTGCCAATAACCTCCCTCCCCACACAGACGTGCTTGCTGGACATACTGGACACAGCAGGACAGGAGGAGTACTCCTCTGTACGGGACAGCTATGTCAAGTCCGGGGACGGCTTCGTCATCATCTACAGCATCACGGACAAGGCCAGCTTCATCGAGGCTGAAACCATTTTCCATTGGCTGCAGAAAGTCAAGCAAGCCACGCCGTGTGCAGTAAGTTGTAGGAGCAGCTTTTAAAGGAAAACGTTTGATATAATTAATTCGATTTAAAAAGAATAAACGACTCCAATAAACGACTCAATATAATATGAGCCCATATTGTTAAAGCTAAAAACAGTAAAATGTTAGTATAGGAAGTGGGAATGATGGTGAGGTGACACGTAAGCCTAATCAGGGATGGATTAATTAAAACCTTAAGCCCTTTGTGGCTGTCCTTACAGCCCGCCTCTTTATTCCACCAATGGGATTAAGATAATTAAAGGCTACATAATCGATTTAAAGTAAAAAAAATATATATATATGGTTATATTCCATAGTCATATGAATACACACACACACACACACACACACACATATATATATATATATATATATATATATATATATATATATATATATATATATATATATATATATATATATATATACTTATATATATATATATCCTTTTATATATATATATATATATATATATCCTTATATATATATATATATATATATATATATATATATCTATATATATATATATATATATATATATATATATATATATATATATATATATATATCCTTATATATATAAATATATATATATATATATACATACATAGGCTGTATATAATATAAGTATTTATTTATTTATATGCCTTTATCAGACCTTCATTAACATTTCAAACATATTTTGAGTACATTTATTTACCATACAGATTGTGGCAAATAGCCAAGACATCTCTCAATCATTTCAGATTCTAGTGGCAAATAAACAAGACCTCACAAGTGAAGCAGCTGTCACTAGCGAACAAGGAGCTGACCTTGCAAAAAAACTGGGTGTACCTTTCTTTGAAACATCAGCTAAAACAGGCTCAAATGTAGCAGAAGCTATCAAAGGTCTTGTGCGAACAATCCCCAGACTTAGCAGTGACTATAAGGTTGGTGGAGTAAAGAAAATTGGTCCCATCAACTCTACAAACTTTCAATTGCTCCTAACTCATTGTAATTTTAATACAATGGATTTTAATGATAGTGTTTTCCTTTTGCCCTTCAGTGTAATTTTATTATTATAAAAAATTCAATTTAAATTTTTTTTCAACTCTGTAGTGTTACTAATAAAATTATACATCAAATTGTCTGTAGACCTACATATTTACATTTTATGTGATACTTAAGTGCATAATGTTTTTTACTTTCATCAATAACAATTTTCATTTGTTAAAAACATTTAGCGGTTGAAATAGAACTTACTATCTCATGTTCCACAGCTTGTAATGCTTGGCGGTGGAGCAGTGGGTAAATCCTGTCTAACTATCCGCTTTGTGAATGACTCATTTGTGGAGGACTATGATCCGACGATAGAAGACTCCTACAGGAAGATGATACGGGTCAGTGGACTGCAGGCGGTCAGTAAATCTGAGAAATGGGCACGTGATGAATCAATCACAAAAGCAGCACCTGTTTATGCCAGAAAAAAGAAAAGTTTATTTTCAAAACTAACAAATCCCTTTAAGAGACAGTCTGCAGAACCTCAACGCATGTGTAAGTATTAAAAAAGTAATCATTACTTGTTAACTCAACTTTAAAACAATAATTTTTACACGATTGCTATGTAGGCCTATATATTTGTGATCAGTTATTAAATTGAGTAAAAGTGTTCAGTGAACTATTTTTAGAATTTGTAATATTTATTCCAAGCTGCTACAAGACAGTCGAGTGTTATACCACCTCCTCCTAATCCTGAACCTTCAAGTATGTATAGAAAAAGTAATCATTACACCTGACTTATTAATTGTCAATTCAAATTTAAAACAAAAAAATTCATATTATTTTTTGTCTCTAAAGTGTCTATTGTTATTTTAAATTAAGAAGTCTAAATTTTTTAAAAACAAACTCAATTAAACCATAAAAAGTCACAAAATATTGTTATTAGTTTTATCACAGGTATCTGTTTTATTTTCTGATGAGCTATTTACTACTGTTAAACATTGAAAAAGGAAATTTAAAAAAAAAAATGTGTTTTGATCCTTTAGTTCCCCTATTTGGTGAGAATGAGGAAAATGTGGTTAATGTAATAGAGAAGAAAACAGATGGAAATGTGGTGTTGATTCCATTAAGGAACCTGGCTAATGAGCCAAAGCTGGTCACTGGGGACCCTATCAAGTGTGGTCAGTGTTTAGCTGTCCTAACTAGCACAGCCAGGCTTGAGAGTGAAGGGGAACTTAAGACATGGAAATGGTAAGAACAACAATGTCTTTCAGATCTGGGAAATGTGCTAGATTTACACATATATAACAAGCAACATAATTTTTTTATACAATATTTATAATGATATAAATGTAGGTGTAAGTCTAGCTATAAGTATAGGTAGGCCCATAGGCCATAGTTAAAGGTACGAGGTATAGATACATGCTTGTATGCATACATATTTCAGTGAGTTTTGTGGGTTTGCCAACAAAAATCTGGATATATCTGAGGATGAGATACCTAAAGGAGAGGAAATTGATTTCATGCTCTCACCTCCAACAAAACCTGCAGAAGAAACCAACAACTCAGCAGATGAGACCAGCAAGCCGGAAAAGAAGAAGATGTCTGAGGGTGTTACAGTTTACTGCATGGATATCAGTGGCTCCATGGATGTCTTGTGTCAAGTTCCAGAGTCACACTGTAAGTTCTACTGGCTGGTTACAAAGTGCCAGAGTCACACTGCAAGTGCTTCCACTGGCTGGTTGGTTGTGAAGAACCTGTTTGCAGAGGCGTAGCAATGGGGGGGGGGTACATATGTCCCGGGTGCCGACCCAAAAGCGCCAAAATAAGCTAATTTTAGATGCTATTTTTAATTATAAGTAAAAGAAATATAGGGGGGGGGATGGCGCCAAATTGAATGTTTGTCCCCCGGCGCCGGGAGGGGTCGCTACGCCTCTGCCTGTTTGTAAATTTAAAATTAGGATTTCAGTTGCCTGTTTTTTTTAGTTTCTGCAAACATTTTCATCTTTTGTCAATTTATTTATTATTATTTATAATGTAAATTTGTTAAAAATAATCCATTAATGTACCAAATAATATAGCCCATAAAAAATCTTTTAGCTTTATGGGGACAATCAAGAATGGATTCAAATTCACAAGTTAATAGAGTCAGCCGACTTGATTGCATCAAGAAAGCAATACAAAGGTAGGCTTAATTTCATATTATACACAACTTTTTTTTTGTTCCTTAAATTTTTATAGTATCACTAGGCTACATCATTTATCTTTGTACTGTAAAATATTTTTCTTTTACAAGTCTATTATATAGATCTAGATCAACTGCTTACAAGTACATTGAATAGCTATGGAGTGGAAAATTAGTATAGAGTTTCATTGTAAATGTAAAAAAAAGGTTTATCACTACATCTAGTCTGGTGGTATTGATTGAAAAAGTTTTGTTACCATTTTCATTTCCATTAGACAAGCATTTACTGGCTTTAACATATCAGCTTATGTAACAAGCTAAAAATACTTTATATATAGCCTAAGGTGTACAGTTTACCTGAGATATTTAGCCCTCTTATATTTTGTCGTAAAATATTTTATCTGGGACATTATTATTTCTTAACATGAGACATTAAAACCATTTCAGACTGGCGGAGCAGCTGAAAGTTGAGGAACCAGAGAAGCAGGTCTTGCTGGTGGTGTTCAGCACTGATGTGCAAGTCAGAGCTGGAGGGCAGGGCATGCACTCTTTTTGTAGACTAGAAAACCAAACATTTGACCAGTTAGTTAGTTCTGGCTCAAGCTTTGCTGAGAGCTATCCATTAAAAACCATTGAGGAAACACAAGAGTAAGTTTTATTTTAACTTATCCATGTTTTCATTAATTTAATTTTTTTTTAGTATTATTAATTATTATATACAATTGTTTTAAACAAATTCCTGAGATCCATTTTGAAAAAAAACAAAAACAACACATTAAAGCACATTAAAAAGCATTGAGGAAACACAAGAGTAAGTTTTATTTTAACTTATCCATGTTTTCATTAACTTAATTTTTTTTAGTATTATTAATTATTATATACAATTATTTTAAACAAACTCTTGAGATCCATTTAAAAAACAAAAACAAAAACAACACATGATCTATATTTGGGAATAGCATCAAGCTTAAGTTGTAAAATTTCTGTTTAACTATGATCAGGACCAGAATACTCATATATTAGGCCAATAGAGAATCAAGTATCAATAGCCAGCATATTAAAACAACATAAAAACAATGTCTAATTACATTTCATCAATGGAACAAAATATTGTTTATTGATTTTGATCGAATATCTAATTACTGTACTAGCTAATTGATTATTAAAACCATAAAAAAATGGATCTATAAAATTTATGACATCAGACATGTATTACATTTATGTTTAACCTATAATCATAATAGAGAAATAGATCAAATTGTCAAGCAACTGCGAACAAGTGGCAGCACAGCGTTAGGTCCAGCCCTTGCCATATGTGCTGGCTTTGTTAGCAAAACTCCAGGATCTGAGATTGTTTTATGTACTGATGGAGAGCCAAACGTTGGCATTGGTTCCCTGCCTTCCCCGGCTGGTGCTGAGTTTTACAGACAGGTGATGCCAACTTATTTTAACTCATTAATTAGGCCTAATAATTAGGTTTTGGTACATTCTATAGGCTACTACTATTTAAGTTTTAGTAAAAATATAATTTTTTCTAGTGATTAACTCAACTGATGCTTGGGAACATTGTTGTAAAATGTCTAACTGAAGCTTAAGCAATTAATTTTAAATAGAATGAATATAGAAATACATAAAGTCTACTTCTTCTGCAACCTGACGTCTTTTAAATTTTATTAAGAACTTCTGTAGGTAAAATGATGGCATGGTCCAATGGTAAATCCTGATTAACTAAATGTCTATATTGGATATATTTATTGCCCTTATATTGACTCTTAATCAAATTCTAGTGAGTTAATAGGTTCTGCTACCCTACAGCCTTAACCCATCTTCTTCATGAGCCCTATAAATCTTAAAGTATAGGGTCTCTATGTTTGTTACCACATCAGTGATGCCAGACGTGTTCTGCTGATGAGGTCTATGAATTTATGGCAGATTTTGACACTTCCATTGCTAAAATCTTCCACAGGTTGGCAACTATGCCAGGTCCAAAAACGTCACCATCAACATTTTAGCTCTGGAGGGTGACTCGGTACAGCTCAACACAGTGAGTCAGGCAGCAGAGTTGACAGGTGGCACCACCAGTAAACTCAACCCTGCAGAAATCATCCGTCAGCTGAGGCTGATTGCCCAGAACGAGGCTGTGGCCACCGCTGTGACGGTCAGGTTTTTCTTGCACCCAGAGTTTGTTTTTGATGAGCCGGACTACAGCCCAGTAAGTCATTCAATCTTTTTAACTATGCTCATTTCATTATTATCATGTTTAATTAGTTTTCATCAAGGTCGATTACTGCTTTATATTATAAAGTAGTTAGTTTTATTAAGCAGTTAAATATATCTAAGAAAATATTAAAGAAAATTTAATAGATCTAGATCTAGATTCTATATTATTATTACTCTGGGGAAAAATGTTCAAGTGATTGCAAAGTTGTCTTATGATAAAGAGTTGGATTCCTTTTACCATAACACACAATTTTTGGCACTAGCCATCCCTAAGTCTACCCAGCTCTAAATAGTACCTTACAGACTAATTTGCTACCTTCTATTCACAAAATAAAACAAGATAACTCTTTTTCTCCTATTCATTAATTTTCAATGAATAACCAAGTTGTAAGTTCAGCCTACTATTAATTGTAAAAGTGTTGATTTAAATGATTAGCTTTTTAAACAACTGTTAAACTATAAGAATTGTTGTATGCACTTTCACAGAACTTGAGCCAGCTGGAGAAAGAAGTGGGTATTGCTCGTAAAGAAAGTAATCTCACATTCAGATTTAAGCTTAAAGACACTACAGCAGCAAAGGAAATCAAATCTGTCCCATTCCAGGTACCCATCACACAGCCTATTATATTGATTACTTACATATGTACTTAATACTGTACACATATACATTTATACTTAAATATTTGAATTGAATAACAAAACAAAGGATACATTTGGTTTCTTAAACATAGCAAGTTTTAATAGAGCTGGGAATGGTGTGGTCAAGTCAGTTAAGCTCATAGCTGCTAAATCTACAAATTTTGACTTCAAACCCCAGGCAGATAAAGGCCCAATAAAGATTAAAATTCCAAAATCAAACAACTGCAGTCTTGTAGTTTGTTCTTGGTTGACAAAGGCTATAGAAGGATATCCAAAAACAAAAGCAGGCTAAAATCAGAGTCAATGGCCCGTCTGGCACATAGCAAGTTGACTTGTAGTACTTAATTGTGTTGGAGGAAATCCCTTTCAGAATAACAATTAAGAATAAGGGAAAAAAGTAATAGTGTTATTTTGTGTTGTGATATAGTAATCTCATTAACCAGGGTTTTTAATAATGCGCTTAGATATACTAAACAAATTACATGATTGGAGTCGTTTAGCTGCTAAGCCCTCCAAAACCATAGTAAGCCTATATTAGGTCTTTTTTAACCTATTAGAATCATCAGTCCATAATTTTTTTTAAAAAACCTACGGAACACTTGTATATTGTAAGCCTTTCAAAAAGAAATCACATTACCATTGCAGACAATTTTAGGATAATTTTATGACTATATGCCTACAATAATAATAAAAATAAAAACTCTGTCATAATCTTGTGCACATTAGGTTCAGATCAACTACACAAGGAAGGATGGCATGCGCTGCTTAAGAGTCCTGAGCAAATCTTCAGAGACCACCACTGACAGACAAAGAATGGAAGAGGTACTGTAAACAGCCATGTGGCTTTACAGTATTTTTTTAAGTGGAAGAATATTTTAATGGGTATTCACATAGGCTTATAACAATTTACAAACAATATATATTTGCATTACTTTTATGTAAATTTTCTATGGTAGAATATCAACATACCTGTGTTAAGTGTTTCAACTGTCAACTCTACAACTAGCATGGCCAAATCAGGGAAAGGCAAAGAAGCTCAACATCAACTGTAAGTTAGATCTTTAGTCAACATCAACTGTAAGTTAGATCTTTAGTCAACATCAACTGTAAGTTAGATCTTTAGTCAGCATCAACTGTAAGTTAGATCTTTAGTCAGCATCAAATGTAAGTTAGATCTTTAGTCAGCATCAAGTGTAAGTTAGATCTTTTAGTCAGCACCAACTGTAAGTTAGATCTTTAGTCAGCATCAACTGTAACTTAGATCTTTAGTCAGCATCAACTGTAAGTTAGATCTTTATTCAGCATAAACTGTGAGTTAGATCTTTAGTCAACATCAACTGTAAATTAGATCTTTAGTTAGCATCAACTGTAAGTTAGATCTTTATTCAGCATAAACTGTGAGTTAGATATTTAGTCAGCATCAACTGTAAGTTAGATATTTAGTCAGCATCAACTGTAAGTTAGATCTTTAGTCAGCATCAACTGTAAGTCAGATCATGTTAAATATAGAATACTTCATAGGTAAGCATTATTTTATTTGAATCCTATCATATCTTAATATTGATTGTATAAGTCTATTTAGTTACCTTTACTCTGTTAATCTCTTGATTTATCTAATGATTTTAACTATGGACTCTAATTACTGAATATACAACATAACAACATTTTCGACTAACATCTTTTTTTATTGCCCTTGTTACTTGGTGACATGTGACGTTTCCACATCTGTTAAAATATCTTTCCTTGTAGCTTTACTTCTTCTGTTATGAAAAACATACATATGTTTCATCTAAATAGGCTATATGTAATGATTATTTTGCAATTAATATTTACATAATTGCAAACTTAAACTCCTCTGTAATATTTTATGGGAGCTAGAAAGCTATATCTAAAGTACTTTGGAATTGAATAATCTTCTAATTATAGGTCTTCTATAGATTAAATAAATCAAATGTTATTTCATGTTTATAAGATTGTTTAAGGGAGGTAAATGCTGTAGATGGATATGTTTAGCTAAGCAGTTTAAATTTTTTTTTTTTTTTAAATTTGTAGCAAAAATGTGAAACGTTTGGTGATGAGAGCGGCCAAATCAGATGACCAGAGAGAGGCAAGACTGGCTTACATAAATGAGACGAGAGAGTTGGACAATGCGCTCACAAATGAAGTTGAAAACTTTTCGGTACTTTTTATTTTACTTTGCAAATTTAAATTTTATCCGCAACAGGTAAATAGAATAAATGTCAATGTTTATTAAATAGTATGGAATAATGGCTCAATTAGAAATTTTCTGAAAATACAAAATAATGGGTTTTTTTGGTGCATTTCACAAGCTACAAGCAGATATACATGTTTAGGCCTATAATGTAACAATGGCAGAGATTCATTGACTAAACCTTCATGTTTTCAACATTAATAGTGTAGAGGTTCATTGAATTCTACCGTCATGTTTTCAACAATTTTTTGTTCTAGAGAGCAGGCCATATGGATGACAGGACAACAGCTCTGCTAGGGGCCACGATACAGGCACAAAGAAATTTTTTACCCACACAACTTAAATTGAAAGCAAATATTAACAGTAATATGAAGCCTGAAGCTAAAGATAGGTACTATAGTTACCGAAATGATATGCTGTAGACTGTGCTTCTGCAAATGTTCACTGGAGGAAACTGCCATGAGAATTTAGATAATGTAGGATGTGCGTGTGTGACATGGGAGGGGGGTAGGTGTGTGGAAATAATAGGTGTATTTATAAAAAAAAATATACCTTTGTATGACTAAATGTATGTTAATTTTTATGTTGGCAAATACATGATGCTTTGTAAAGTTGTAAATGTAAAAAAAAAGGGTACCATAAAAATGCAGGATGGCTCTACCATTTTATGTGTCCTAGACTATAGAATATTCAATAAGTAGGCCTATTACTAAAAGCCTAGTGACACTATTGTAGATCTAACATATCTTCCATAAATGATATTATAGTCCTAGTGTTGATGACACTTTTCCCTCACAAATCTTTTTTATCACTTAATCGAAGAAAATCTAGCCTTTATGAACATTTATTATTATCTTTTAATTAACTCCATTCTTAAACAAAACACATCTCAAAAATGTGAAACCCCACACTCAATTTCTGCGTCTGATGTTGTGTATGCAACACCTTAGGGGGATTTTTGCAGTGTCATTTAGTTGTTCATGTTGATTGCATGAATTAATTGGTTGCATATTTTGTTATATTGTATCATATTCATTATATGGTTTAGTGTGCCACTGCTCACCAGAGTCTTTAGTTTGGATCCCCGGCTGAGTCTGCTCAGCTCTTATGGATACCCGACATATGTTAGGGAAACTAAGTGGCTGGGTACAGTGCTGATCACACCATCCCCATGTAGCATTGAAACAGATGAACTCTACTTCATCTGCCCTATGTGTCATGAGCACAAAGGGAAATTCTGATGATGATTCCTTACACGATGTTTTGATCAGTAGTGTAAGGTTGTTTTTTTTTTATTCCATTCCATTAGTATATTATCACATAATGAAAGGCATTTTTAAAACCTGAATATAACATTATTACTGGAAAAAATAAAACATTTTTTAAAAGCTTTGTTCATCTTTTTGTCTTTGTTGTCAAAAACAAGGTTTTAAAATATTTATGATCAATGTCATTTCAGATAGATTAAGCTTTTAAAAACTTATATTGACTTACATCAGTTTTGAGCGCTTTCCAATTTGCAAGGGGATTTAACCAAGCAAGGTGGATCATGTCAAATTATCAATGTAGTTGTCTCGCTTTATGAGGAGAGTTTCGGAAATGAAACAAACATTTGTTAGAAAACAGAGAATAAGATCTTCTACATATCTGTAAAAATTCTTCTAACTTAAATAGTGCTTACGTGAATAAGTTCTACTTCGAGTTACCGGAAATTGCTGAAAAGTTGATACGGAACTACACATTTGATACCGTCAAACTAGCTGTAACGGTACTCATGTTATCGTGTTCACAGATAGACACTCACAGACGAATTGCAAAATTATGTTTTTTCCGACTGCAATTAATATAATTTATAGTAATAATAGTACTTTGTAAATACAAATTCGTTTTTCGAAAAAAATCGGAAATCAAGTAAATTACTACTTCCTATCAACGGAAAGTACTCAAAATTTGAAAGAAGGCAGAGAATTAGATCTTTTACTTATATCTGAAATTTCATTTGTCTATCAGAGACAGTACTCAAGCTACAGGCTTTTGAAAAATTGAAAATATAATAAGTTCCACTTCCGGTTACTGGAAATAGCTGAAAAGGCGATACAGAACTGCAAATTTGATATTATTTTTATAAATGAAATTTCATCAACCTAGTTATAACGGTACTCAAGTTATCGTTTTCACAGACACACATACATACACACATACACACATACATACGGACAAAATTGGAAAACTATGTTTTTCCGACTTTTTTTTGTTTTGCACAATTACAATACTTCCTCTATACTTCGTATAGGAGAAAGTAAAAAACAAGGCAATGCGTAATGGGATCTCCCCTATTCGACTATGGGCCTTCTATTTGACTATTCAAATTAGTGTTACGGGCCCTCTGTTGGACTATTTAAAAGACGTTTGATATTCTGGTTTGGCCCTATATGTGGGTGTGTGCTTGTGTGTACATTCGGGCATTTGTCCCATTCTGGCAAGTGTCCATTCGGGTATTTGCCCCATTTGGGCAAGTGTCCATTCGGGTATTTGCCCCATTCGGGCAAGTGTCCATTCGGGTATTTGCCCCATTTGGGCAAGTGTCCATTCGGGTATTTGCCCCATTCGGGCAAGTGTCCATTCGGGTATTTGCCCCATTTGGGCAAGTGTCCATTCGGGTATTTGCCCCATTCGGGCAAGTGTCCATTCGGGTATTTGCCCCATTCGGGCAAGTGTCAATTCGGGTATTTGTCCCATTCGGGCAAGTGTCCATTTGGGTATTTGTCCCGTTCGGGCAAGTGTCCATTCGGGTATTTGTCCCGTTCGGGCAAGTGTCCATTTGGGTATTTGTCCCGTTCGGGCAAGTGTCCATTTGGGTATTTGTCCCGTTCGGGCAAGTGTCCATTTGGGTATTTGTCCCGTTCGGGCAAGTGTCCATTCGGGTATTTGTCCCATTCGGGCAAGTGTCCATTTGGGTATTTGTTCCGTTCGGACAAGTGTCCATTTGGGTATTTGTCCCGTTCGGGCAAGTGTCCATTTGGGTATTTGTCCCGTTCGGGCAAGTGTCCATTTGGGTATTTGTCCCGTTCGGGCAAGTGTCCATTCGGACAAGTGTCGTTCGGACATTTTTCGTAGACCTACAATGCTTATGAAATAAACCGGGAGTGATCTCCCCTAAACTTTCTCGAATATACTTATATAAAACAACAGGGGATGGGAACTCGGGCTATAGACATTGTAATAGATTGAGATAATTGTGAGGTCAAGGGAACTCACTCTTCTGTATTAGTATTATATTTATATTGTTATCTTGAGTGATGTCCCTTGGGCTTTGTACTTCCTCTTCCTCTTTCCATCATGGCTGTAAATAAAGGCTTGTTAACAACCAACGCGGCTTCTCGTCAGTGATTACAATCTATCACATTTTGGCGACGAGGATAAAGATCTACTAGAAAGAGCACCTACTTACGCAAAAAAGAGGTTTGCTAGAGCTTATTGGCTAATTATTTCTAGAATAATGGCGCTGTATGGCCAAATAAAGCAATTTGATTCGAATGATGAAATCATTCAGGATTACCTAGATAGGTTAAGCTTTTACCTTGAAGCAAACGACGTGACGATAGAAGCCAAAAAGAGAGCTGTTTTGTTAACAGTCATAGGGCCTCAACAATTTAGGCTACTAAAAGACTTATGCGCACCAGCTAGTCTAACTACCAAGAGCTTTAACGAGCTGAGCAAATTGCTAACAGACCACCATGCGCCTACCCCATCAAAGTTTCTATGTAGAGCTAGATTTGACGGTAGGACTCGTCAACCAAACGAGTCAATATCAGAATATGTTGCTGCTTTACGTCATTTAAGTAGATTCTGTGAATTTGGAGAAACGCTGTCTGACAGACTATGTGAAAAGTTTGTGACAGGTGTAAACAGCCCTGATATTCAAAGAAAGTTGCTTCTCGAGTCAGATCTAACATTAGAAAAAGCAATACAACTCGCAACTTCAATCCAGCAGTCATCTGATGCGGCGAGATCTTTAGCACCTTCAGAGATCCATGCAGTAAACAGCAGGTTAGTCAATAAACATCAACCCCAACAGAGCATTCCAACTTATGCTAAACAGCCTGCTCGTTCAAATCCTAGATCTAAATCTAGTAATAATTATCAAAAATGTCATCGATGCAAAGGTCCCCATGCATCTCATCGGTGCAAGTTCAAGTCTGCAACTTGTTATAAGTGCGGTAAGCAAGGTCACATTGCCAAGGCCTGCTTTGCAAAGTCTTCGTCTGTTGCTAAATCTAGCCAGTCAAGACAGTACCGCAACCAAAGGCAGCACTATGTTAACTCTCACCAAGACTACCTAACCCAACCAATGAACCACTCTACCTGTGAAAATTCTCAAACTGACTCGCAGCCGGATTTCAACCTATTCTCTGTGAAATCAATAAGTCATGCTTCTATCAATGTACCAGTTTATATCAACGGTAAGAGCATCAGCTTCCAACTTGACACTGGAGCATCTCTAACAGTCATAACAAAGAAAGATTTTGACGCTGTCACAGGAGGATCAGTGCCTCTACAGCCATGTCACAAGTGTTTAACAACATACACTGGTGACAATGTTCCGGTAATAGGAGAGTGTATGGTTCATGTAAGTTATAATGGTCAAAGTGTTAAACTTCCTCTTCTTGTGGTTGAAGGAAATGGACCACCATTACTAGGTAGGAACTGGTTAAGTGATCTTAAGTTAAATTGGGAGAGTATTTGTTCATTGAACAATGCAAAAGAATCTAGTCTTACTTCACTAGATAAAGTTATATCTATATATAATTTGTGGAGACTACAAAACTACACTGAATAAGCAAATAGAGCTAAATAGGTACCCTATTCCTAACATTGAGGAAATTTCTTTGAATTTGGCAGGAGGAGACAAATTCACTGAATTAGACTTTAGTCATGCTTACACTCAACTAGAACTGCATCCAGATTCAAAAGTCTATACGACAATAAACACACATAAAGGACTCTACCAATATGAAAGACTGTGTTTTGGCATATCATCTAGCCCTGGAATTTTCCAAGCTGTCATGGACAGTATTTTTAAGGATATTCCAAATGTTTGTGTGTACTTTGACAATGTGTACATAACTGGTAAGAATGACACTGAACATCTTAAAACACTTGATAAAGTATTGAAAATTGTTGGTGAAAAAGGTTTAAAGATAAACAAAGATAAATGTCAATTCATGCTGACAGAAATTAGTTTTCTTGGTTATATATTGAGCAAACAAGGCATCAGACCTCAACCTGAGAAAACAAAAGCCATTAAAGAAGCACCCAAACCTGAAAATACCCAACAACTAAGAGCTTTTTTGGGCTTGATAAATTACTATGCAAAGTTCATAGGAAATCTGTCTGGTAAACTATCACCACTGTACAAGCTGCTACAGAAAAATGCAACTTGGCACTGGGGTAAACAACAAGATACTGCTTTTAATACAGCAAAAGAGGCTTTGTCTTCTGACACCTTACTAACTCACTATGACCCAGGGAAAAGACTTGTATTGACATGTGATGCTTCACCAGATGGTGTAGGAGCAGTCTTGTCCCACATGGATGAGAAGGGTGACAGACCCATTGCTTTTGCCAGTAGATCTTTGAACCAGGCTGAGAAAAATTATTCTCAGTTAGATAGAGAAGGCTTAGGCATCATTGTTGGTGTTAAGAAATTTCATAAGTTTCTGTTTGGTAGGAAGTTCACCATCTTTACAGATCATAAACCATTGCTAGGTTTATTTGGAGAAAACAAAACCCTACCTGAGCATGCCTCACCAAGAATTCAAAGATGGGCTATCACACTAACTGCATACAATTATGAATTGAAATACAAACCTGGATCTGAGAATAGTGCAGATAGCCTTAGTAGATTACCTTTAAAAAACCAGAGCCTGAGCTATGTACCAGAAGATGTATTTGTTCTCTTCACTATCATGGATAACTCCAATATAGATGTGAATTATATTAAAAGAGAAACACAAAAAGATGAGTGCTTAATAAAAGTATATGAGTACTGTAAAAATGGTTGGCCTGAAGAGTCTATGAATGATGACTTAAGGCCATATAAAATAAGAAATAAAAACCTTTGTGAAGATAATATAAAAGATGGAGAAGATGCAGTCCATTATCAGTCAGAGTTGCCTAAACAAAGTACTTGTAACTTAATAAATGATTATGGTGATATGGCAATTTCAAATGTTTTAAAGAGAATACATTAGTAAGAAGGAATGTGATCATCAAACAACTTTGCTAACATCATTAGCACTTACAGAAACTAAAAGGGTAACATCAAAAGAAGAAAAAGATTTTTGCCATTTAATACACCCATTTCAAATACTGGATCACAGTTGCAAAGTGATATGGTCCAGAATAGTACTTTTAAACAGTATTTTTGGTTACCAGGAAAGCACTATCAGATTACCTGAGAAAATTGATCAATCAAAGAAATCTATGTCAATTAAGGATCTGAATAACAGCATAATACTTTCAGATGCCAATTCAAAAATAGTTCCATTAAATCATGACAAAACATTCATTGAAAGAGAATTTGGTGTTAATGAGAATGTGTATCTAAGAAATTATGGGAGAAAGGAAAAATGGATACCAGGTCAAATTGTTCAATGTACAGGACCTGTGTCTTATAAAGTTAAAAATAACTTGTGCAGATAATAAGTGTGAATCTGTCAATCCCACCAAATCTGATCAGTTCACACCAGCTCAGTTTGTTCCACAACCAAGTTCTGTTGATATGAGTGAACCAAGTTGTCTGGAGTCAGAAAATGTAAATTCTGGAGTTAATGATTTAAATCCTAGACCTCCTGAGATAGAGAATCCAGATGGTCAGAATCTTGAGTCACCAAATCAAAAGCCACTGAGAAGGTCAAGCAGGACAATCAAAGTCCCAAATAAGTTAGACCTATGATTTTAAAGGTCAAAAGGACTTTGACATCATTGTTTGTATTTTAATTATGTTGTAACAGATTGTGCATTGTTTGTAAGGATGTAATCTACCATAGTGTTCATGTTACAATATAATTGGTGATTTTAGGATACTATCAATTGTTCTATTGAGAGATGTGTTATTGTGTTCTAAGGGTAAAGGGATGTAATAGATTGAGATAATTGTGAGGTCAAGGGAACTCACTCTTCTGTATTAGTATTATATTTATATTGTTATCTTGAGTGATGTCCCTTGGGCTTTGTACTTCCTCTTCCTCTTTCCATCATGGCTGTAAATAAAGGCTTGTTAACAACCAACGCGGCTTCTCGTCAGTGATTACAATCTATCACAGACATGATTTTTAATCCATTTTAAATACTTAAAGTTTTAAAAATAGAATAAAATCTCGTAGACAAAAGAATTGCACACCAAGTGAACGCCAAATAAAAAAGTGCATAATAGTGCGCAATATTATTAGTACTTTAAAAATTTACTTTATTTTTTTGAGAAATCGGAAGTAGCGTAAATTACTACTTCCGGTCAACGGAAATTACTCAAAATTTAACAGAAGGTAGAGAATTAGATCTTTTACTTACATGTGAAATTTCATTTATCTATCTGAAATAGTACTTAATTTATAGGCTTTTGAAAAATTCAAAGTAGAAAAAGTACCACTTCCGGTTAACGGAAATCGCTCAAAAGTTGATACGGATCTACGATTTTGATAAAATACTTATGTATGAAATTTCATCAATCTAGCTGTAACGGTACTCAAGTTATCGTGTTTACAGACAGACAGACACACAGACAGACACACAGACATACGGACAGAATTGCAAAGCCCAGTTTTTCAGACTGGATTACGCATAAAACCTCTTAATTTTGATAAATCTGGATTGATAATTTTTGCCCGATTAAAATAAGTCCTCTATACTTCGGATGTGATGAAGGACTGAGGTGTAATACGGTGAAAATTGTTAGAATTTCAAGTGATGTTTGTGCACGATTACAATACTTTCTCTATACTTCGTATATACGAGAAAGTAAAAATATACTAAAATGAGAAGGTGCTGTTGGCGTATACCCTCAGCTGACACAATATTGTATTAATTAATGGGTTGTTGTTAGAGATAAAAATAATATTTATTGAGTAAAACGGGGTGGATTTCAGTTTTAGTCTAGCCATGGTGATTTGCCATTTTGAGATCTGTGCGATGATCGTAGCTTAAGAAAAGCGTGGTAAATATTGGCTTGTTAATGTCATTAAGTTTATGTTATTAAATTAATGGGTATTCCCTCAGTGAGCTGTTGCATTGAACGCAAGTACATGCTAAGTTACTATAAATAGAAATTTATTTACTCTGCTCCAATGGAAATCAATATATTTTTAGCTACTTTCTACGGTTCCAGCGGTGTAAATAATATCCGCATAGTATTGGAACAGGAATAAATCTGTGGACCATATATTGACTGGATGCTTACTTGGTAATTCTTTATTTGTAACTTTGTATTTGGTAAAAATAATAAACTACGGTGAAATTGAAAATGCCATAAACGACAATCATGTGGTAATAAGTAATCGTTGATAAATTATTTACATAAAAATATTCATTTGACTGATTTTGTAATTCATCCTAATAGCTAATAATAAAATGTAATATAATGCTTTGATTCATTAAATTATAAAGATTGTGCAGAGAGTTTTAAATGCGTTTCAGGCTGGCTAATGAGATCTGCTCCCCCGTCCTTTCTTGTTACAGTTTCTAAATATAGCGATAGGGCGCAAAATATGAAGACGAATAATATTGCGAAGAGAAAAATGCAAGTTTGAAAACGATACTTTTGAAAACAAAAATTTAGATTGCGCTCAAAATAATAGCTGCAAATCAAATTTTGCCTGAAATAAAAACGTCATTCTAGAAGCTTCTGTCGTCAAAAGCTAACTATGGAATTGGGCAGCAAGTTTGTGTACATTGGCGATGGATCTGACGACGAAGAACAGGTGAAGGAGCTCGAGTTTTGTGGTGTCGTCGTCTCTGACAGCGACTCTGATAGCTTGGATGACGGGGAGGTAAGTCCTGGGATGTTGAAAGATGATGTGTCCTGGGATGTCCATTGATGTAGTGTACAGGGATGATTAATGATGTTGTGTCCAGGGATGTTGAAGGATGTTGTGTCCTGAAATGTCTAATGATGTTGTGTCCAGAGATATTGAAAGATGTTGTGTCCTGGAATGTCTAGTGTTGTTTTATCCTGGGATGTCTAATGATGTTGTGTCCAGAGATGTTGAAAGATGTTGTGTCCCGGGATGTTTAATGATGTGTGTACAGGTATGTCTAATGTTGTATCCCGATATGTCTAATGATGTTGTGTCCTGGGATTTCTAATGATGTTTTGTACTGGGACGTCTAATGATGTTGTGTACAGTTATGTCTAATTTTGTTGTGTCCTGAGATGTTTAATGCTGTTGTGTCCTGAGATATTTAATGCTGTTGTGTCCTGGGATGTTTAATGATGCTGTGTCCTGTGCTGTCTAATGATGTTGTGTCAGCTATTCCGATAGTTGGACTGAAGGAGATGTAAGTCCTGTAGTGTGGACACAGTATTTCTTAGTGATTCGTACTGTTTCCCCACAATTTTACTTACCTATTTGGGCTAATCAATAGAGGTCACAGCGGCTTTAAATACTGGGTGTATTTAAAAAACAACCTTCAACTGTATATAAGTTGGGTGGGAAGGTGTAGCGTTTCTTTTCAGGTCTCTGTTGAATGGCCATTATGTGTGCATATAGTACGGCTTTGTATAAGTTCGACACTGAATGAATATAGGGCACATAATGTGCTGGGTGTATAAACGTGAAACATAATGAATAAAGGCGGAGGCTTACCTGAGTCGGTATGGTGTAAGTGTGATCTATGTTTTGTGGGTTATGTGGGGAAGGGTGGGATACCGATTTATAAGGTAGGAATGGGGCAAAAACATGCAATATAGGCATGGTAAAGGAAAAATAGTGTTGTGTCATAAAAAAATATGGATGTGATATGTAGTTTAAGGATCTGGTGAGGTGGTGGGTGAGATGGTGAAATAATATGTGTCTGTCTATATGCGTTGATACTTGTCGGAATGCCTGAAGTTTAACCCCACCCCTCCCTCCCCACCCAGACGTGCTTGCTTGACATACTGGACACAGCAGGTCAGGAGGAGTACTCCTCTGTACGGGACAGCTATGTCAAGTCCGGGGACGGCTTCGTCATCATCTACAGCATCACGGACAAGGCCAGCTTCATCGAGGCTGAAACCATTTTCCATTGGCTGCAGAAAGTCAAGCAAGCCACGCCGTGTGCAGTAAGTTGTAGGAGCAGCTTTTAAAGGAAAATGTTTGATATCATTGACATTGGCTGGGTTATTTATTTGGTGTATGTTGGTGTTTTTAATTTTCTGGTATTTTTCGATTATTTCAATATGGTCATGTGGACACTTCCGGTCATCGGATATATAAGCCGGAAGAGCAAAGGTTTTATTCTTCTTCACTGGGAACGACCAAAGAGAGATGTAGACTGATTTGAAAACGCTGTTTAGTTCACATGATTTTAGTTTAAAGTTTGGTTTGAAATTTCTACTTCTTCTTTCTAAATTGTAATGTTGGACGGGATTTTCTCCACAATTGAGCGTTACCTATCAACCTGTTATGGGTCATTTTCCGAAATTCACCGGCTTTTCTCTCTTTTGTTTCATTTTGCTTTTTCTCTCCTAGATGGGATTGCTATCGAGCCTCATCTGCCAGCTTTTTCAAACTCGCCGACTATTCGGTTTAGCAACATTGGGCTTTACCGACCCGACAAAATCGCATTATGTTTATTATTCGTGTAATTAGTCAATCATTTCAGATTCTAGTGGCAAATAAACAAGACCTCACAAGTGAAGCAGCTGTCACTAGCGAACAAGGAGCTGACCTTGCAAAGAAACTGGGTGTACCTTTCTTTGAAACATCAGCTAAAACTGGCTCAAATGTAGCAGAAGCTATCAAAGGTCTTGTGCGAACAATCCCCAGACTTAGCAGTGACTATAAGGTTGGTGGAATAAATATTTAATAAACTCGGTCAACTGAGTATATTGGTCACATTTTATTACAGTTTAAAAAAGGTTTCGTTTAAAAAAAAACGAGCAATAACGGCTAACGTTTACTTACTTAGTTACTTTTTGAAATAGTGTCCTCAGACCTTGCTAACTCTCCCCTCCCCCACCATCTCCTCGTCATCTATCGTTACAAAAGTACCTCCCCATCCACGTCACATAGTGTTATATAATGTACGGCCCACCTCCCTTAACGTTGTGACGACTCCTGTGGATATAATATGTTTTTATATCTATTCAATTATTCAATAACGGTAACAACAGTAGCCTAGGCACGGAGGCCGTTTTTCACATTGGCCGTTTAAAGAAAACAACAACGTAATTACAGCATTAAAAAAAGACAGCAGTAACATAGCAATTCAAAATTTGAAATAAAGAATTAATATTACATACTTATTATACAAAATGAGATAGAATGAGAATATAATAGATGAATGAGAAAAGTTGCAATGAGTCAGTTCAGGTGGTCATTAAATAATTGTTGTTTTAGTTTAGTTTTGAATATATTTTCAGATCTAGATAGTTTTATTTTATTAGGAAGATTGTTCCACAAATTAGAACCAGAGTAGCCGAAACTATGTTTTTGGGAAAAAAGTTGTATATGGGATGGGTAAACTAAGACGACGATTTCACATTTATAAACAAAAATGTGGGTGGTGGGTTAGGCTTTAGGATGGAACGTGAGACTTGCAAAAGGTGAATGGGATGACATTTTTAAAACATAAAGCGGTTGTAAATAGAACTTCCTATCGCATGTTCCACAGCTTGTAATGCTTGGCGATGGAGCAGTGGGTAAATCCTGTCTAACTATCCGCTTTGTGAATGACTCGTTTGTGGAGGACTACGATCCGACGATAGAAGACTCCTACAGGAAGATGATACGGGTCAGTGGACTGCAGGCGGTCAGCAAATCGGAGAAAAACACGCACACGTCCAGTCAAGAAGTATACAGTTATGCAGATCCAAGAAAAAAGAAAAGTTTATTTTCAAAACTAAAACATTCATTTAAAAGAAAATCTAAGGCTCCACCTTCAGCTAAATGTGCATGTAAGTGTAAATGTAGTAACATACGTTTTACACGTCAACACTTAAAATATAATTGTTTAGTTCATTGCTGTGCAGATATAATTTGTTGTGAATTTATTAAAGATTATAGCAATGTTAAAGGACTTAAAAAGAGCTATCATCACTAGTTTGATATTTTAACAACATTTAGCTCTTTATCAGGCCTATATTCATAAATGTGTAGCAGCAAATGAAAAACATTTTTTATTCAATTAAACAAATGTAAGGATATTGTATAGCAGTCAAAAACATATGGTAAATAATAAACCAGGTATGAAACAAGGTTTGATAACTTGCATGAGATAACCAAATTTGATATTTTTCAAGATTCAGTGCAACCTCCAAAAGGGTACGACGTGAAAGATGGAGAGAGTGACGAAAATGTAGTGATAGTCTTAGAGAAGAAAACAGATGGAAATGTTGTGTTAGTTCCATTAAGGAACCTGGCTAATGAGCCAAAGCTGGTCACTGGGGACCCTATCAAGTGTGGTCAGTGTTTAGCTGTCCTAACTAGCACAGCCAGGCTTGAGAGTGAAGGGGAACTTAAGTCATGGAAATGGTAAGAAACACTGTCGTTGGAAACTTACTTGGCCAATATCTCCTCCCATTGACCGGCCAAAGTCCGGAATATTTCTTTTTCTCGGACACTGATATATATATATATATATATATATATATATATATATATATATATATATATATATATATATATATATAATATTAATAAATGTAGGTAAGTGTGCATATATGTATGTATGTGGGGTGTGTAAACATTAAAGAATGTTTGGATATTTTCTATTTTCTATCTCAGTGAGTTTTGTGGGTTTACCAACCAAGACTTGGATATAGCCGAGGATGAGATACCTAAAGGAGAAGAGTTTGATTTCATGCTCTCGCCTCCAACAAAACCTGCACAAAAAACCAACAACTCAGCAGGCGAGACCAGCAAGCCAGAGAAGAAGAAGGTGTCTGAGGGTGTTACAGTTTACTGCATGGATATCAGTGGCTCCATGAATGAAAAGTGTCACGTACCCGAGTCTCACTGTAAGTTCTTTGATTAGGTGGCGGTGTCTTTTTCTTTGTAGGTTTTCTTTTCTTGTAAATGTACCATCTTTTGTTGTTGTTTTTTTTTGTAAATATTTTCAGACACAACAATTAATATTCTTTGTTTTGTAATACAAAAAGATATTTCTAAATTCTTAACTAATCTTTCATTGCATGTAAAGTATGTGAATAATACCATTCATTTAATGTTGTACAAGTAATCTTTTAAATGTAAAATCTTCCAATATCTTTTTTGTGCTTCATATTGATCTCCAATCTCAAGCTCCAACAATAAACATTCCCTCAACTTTGCCTGAAATATTTTCTGTAACAACAAAATGACCAAAAATAGTATACTTATCTTTTGTTACTTTTTTGAAAAAAGAAATATTCGATAAATGTTTCTTAACACTTGTGTTGTTTAATTTTTTTAAAAACCTCAATGCTATAATTAAATCAGTAATTATTTGAGTAAAAGAGCCGATTCCCATAGTCTAAATTATTCCGTTTGAATTTTAATTAATTTAAATATTATTGTAAAAATTGTGATAATCTTTTAATCCTTTGTGTTTTTAAAAGTATTAAACTAAGGGCAACCGTAAGTTAAAAAAGAAATACTATTAAAAGTAGAAATTTAATGTACATTCACTTAAAGATATTTTAAAAATTATTGTATTTTAGCTTTATGGGGACAATCAAGATTGGGCACAGATGCACTGGTAAATAATGTCAGCCGACTTGATTGTATAAAAAAAGCAATACAAAGGTGATTTCATATTATACAAATTTTCTATATCTTTTTGTTTAAGTTTAACATATTTTACTTAAACTGTTATTTATATGTAAAGAGATGCTTTATAAACTTTAATTTTGATAAGTTTTCCTGAAATATTAAGGCCTTGGGTTTCTTTTTGAAAAAAATATTTATAATAGGTATTTACCAGTAAATTTTAGAATTTTACCATTACATTTTAAACACTTATTAAAACATTTTCGAAATTTACCATTAGATTTTCGAAATTTACCATTTTATTATCGAAATTTACCATTAGACTTTAGAAACATACTATTACATTTTTCGAAACTTATCATTAAATTTTAGAAATTGTCATTACATTTTAGAAATTTACCATTTTTTTTCGAAATTTACCATTACATTTTAGCAATTTACCATTGCATTTTAAAAATTTAACATTACATTTTAAAAAATTAACATTAAATTTTAGCAATTACCATTACATTTTAAAAATGTAACATAACATTTTAAAAAATTAACATTACATTTTAGCAATTTACCATTACATTTTAAAAATTTAACATTATATTTTAGTAATTTACCATTACATTTTAGAAACTTACTTTAAATTTTAGAAATTTACCATTAAATTTATTTCCCAATTATAAAATGTCAATAGACTGGTGGAGCAGTTAACGGTTGAAAAACCAAGGAAGAAAGTGCTGCTGGTTGTGTTCAACAACGATGTGGTAGTGAAAGCTGGTGGATGGGGGGAGGTCACTCTAATTCAGAGCAGTTTAATATGCAAAACATTCAATGCATTGATTAATTATGGTTTAAGTTTATCGGGTGGATATCCATCGAAAACCATTAAGGACACACGACAGTAAGTTTGTATTTTAATACAATTTACACTATTATTAAGCCTCTAGCCAGATAATAATACTCTCGGTAACTTAATAAAAAATAAATTATATCCTACAATATCTGGAGTCAGAAGCAACTACCAGCTAACTGCAGTCTTTAGTTAATTGTAATACAGCAAATGATTTTTCAATTAAATAAAAAAACAATTGCTCATTTTTCTGAAGAATAAATAAACAGGGAGTGATCTCCCCAAAACTTTCTCGAATATTCTTATATAAAATAACAGGGGATGGGAACTCGGGCTATAGACATGATTTTTAATCCATTTTAAATACTTAAAGTTTTAAAAATAGAATAAAATCTCGTAGACAAATTAATTGCTCACCAAGTGAACGCGAAATAAAAAAGCGCATAATAGTGCGCAATATTATTATTACTTTTAAAATTTACATTAGTTTTTTGAGAAATCGGAAGTAGCGTAAAGTACTACTTCCAGTCAACGGAAATGACTCAAAATTTAATAGAAGGTAGAGAATTAGATCTTTTACTTACGTATGAAATTTCTTTTATCTATCTGAAATAGTACTCAAGTTATAGGCTTTTGAAAAATTCAAAGTAGGAAAAGTACCACTTCCGGTTATCGGAAATCGCTCAAAAGTTGATACGGATCTACGATTTTGATTAAATACTTATATATGAAATTTCATCAACCTAGCTGTAACGGTACTCAAGTTATCGTGTTTACACACGGACACACACACACACAGACACACACACAGACACACAGACATACGGACAAGATTGCAAAATTATGTTTTTCCGTATCAGTGAGATGTAAAACGTCGAGATTTGCAAAAATCTCGATTTTTTTTTTTTGCACGATTACAAGACTTTCTCTATACTTCGTATATACGAGAAAGTAAAAATACGAGAAATTTTTTTAGACATCTAACTTTTGACAATATTTACGATGCAATATTTCTCTTTACAATCAGAGAACCTGTGTGTTTTAAATTTGTTCAATAGAGATATAGATGAAATTGTCAAGCAGATACGAGCCATTGGTGGTACAGCTTTAGGTCCAGCCCTTGCTATATGTGTAGGCCTTGCCAGCAGAACTCCAGGCTCTGAGATTGTTTTGTGTACTGATGGTAAACCTAATGTTGGCATTGGTTCCCTGCCTTCCTCGGCTGGTGAAGAGTTTTACAAACAGGTGATACTTTAAATAAACAATAGCTGGGTTAAGTGGGTTTTAGAACTATTTTATACATTTGTTACATGGTTACATGGGAACCACTATAGACTGTTGGTACATGATTAAATGGGTTTTAGAACTTTTGTATACAGTCAATACATGCCAGATTTTACATTGAGCAATAACAAGCTCTCTTTAGTTGTGGAGACAAGTCTTACTTATGTAGGCATCAGACCAAGAATTGTTACTTAACCACATTTTTACAATGGCGTCTTAAGGCTAAACTTTCTTTGCAAAGTCAATAAAAATAATTTTCCAACCACCCCACTGACCATTAGATTGGAAATTTATCAATAGCTTTTACATTGTTTACATCCTGAGATCACATGATATACATTTCTGTTGCATTTTAGTTAACATGCCAGATATATTTTGCTGATGTAGTCTATGAATTGACGGTGGACTTTAACACTTCCATGGCTAAAATCTTCCACAGGTTGGCAACTATGCCAGGTCCAAAAACGTCACCATCAACATTTTAGCTCTGGAGGGTGACTCGGTACAGCTCAACACAGTGAGTCAGGCAGCAGAGTTGACAGGTGGCACCACCAGTAAACTCAACCCTGCAGAAATCATCCGCCAGCTGAGGCTGATTGCCCAGAACGAGGCTGTGGCTACAGCTGTGACGGTCAGGTTTTTCTTGCACCCAGAGTTTGTTTTTGATGAGCCGGACTACAGCCCAGTAAGTCTCCAGCCATTTTTAGGACAGTTATTATGTTACCATTTATCCTTGAGTAGACCCAACTCCATATTGTCCCCAACATAGAGAGCTATACTCGTTTTTGCTCATCTTTATTTTTCAAGTAGAAATCAATGATTTTGTGTTTGCTATTACCCTTTCAAAAAATGCAAAAAGAATGAACGTGTGTTCTTAAACAGAACTTGAGTCAGCTGGAGAAAGAAGTGGGCACTGCTCGAAAAGAAAGTAATCTCACATTCAGATTTAAGCTTAAAGACACTACAGCAGCAAAGGAAATCAAATCTGTCCCATTCCAGGTACTAAAACATTGCTTACACATATTCAGCAACAACTATTGTCCTGCCCTGGCTTTTTGAAAAGTTTTAATTCGCATTATTTTACTTCCTTTAAAGTTTTCTGTCTATTAGAACTTTAGTTTGAATGATAAGACGTTTATCCTTAAGATACTTCACTAATTATCATCACAAATTAGGCATCGTCAAATAATTCTAAAAATAACGTTTCACCTAATCTTTTATATACTCTGTACCATAAGGCCAAATGGCCATTAGAAATTGAGCACAGACATTAATGTTTAAGATTACTAGCCTAATTATAGGCCCCATAAATTCAGAGATACCTTTCATGAAAATTCATCAGAGATCTTGTGTTAATGCTGTAAATATTAGGTCCAGATAGACTACACAAGGAAAGATGGCATGCGCTGCTTAAGAGTCCTGAGCAAATCCTTAGAGACCACCACTGACAGACAAAGAATGGAAGAGGTACTGTAATCAGCCGTGGGGCTTTACAATATTTTTTTAAGTGAAAGAATATTTTAATTGGTCATAGGCCTATAATAATTTATATAACGGGCTGGGGAGTTATTTAACTATTATTTTATTACAAAAAGGTGAATGTCGCTTTTTGTGTTCCTTTGAGGATTGTTGTGGTTTTTAGTTAAGTAGTCCGCTATTATGGCGCTGATATTATTTTAATTTTAAAATGGTTTATAGCCTAGTTACTTTGTCTTGTTTATATTTTGATGTTATTATTTATGCAAACTTTGTTTTGGAGTGTGGCTCTACTTTGCTTTATGTCATGAATGTTAGTTATTGTTGTATTAGGGACTATTTTCTTGTGCGTAGTATTGGTGTTTTGGTTCGTCAATGTGGTGTGTGGACATGTAGGGACATTCTGCGGGAATGTTGAGGCCTGTGTGTTGAAGAGTTTCTGTGACACATTTATGTGGTGTATGGACGGTGGTCCGAAATTGGGTGTTTTGTTCCGTTGAGTTCTGTTTTTATTTTGTATATCTTGAGTGTTTTGTTTTGTCTAGATCTAGTTTTTTTATATAAGTTTTATATTAATTATATTGTTAAAGTTTTTGTTTTATTTTAAGTAGTTTTTTTTATCTAGACTAAGGTCAATGATAAGAATTAACCACCGTGGATTTCACCACGGTTGCACTGACCCGGACCGATTAGTTTGATAAGCCTAAAAGGGTAGTAGAATAGTTATGCCCCCTATCAGGGCTTACATTTACAAACAAAATATATTTGCATTCATGCATATACATTTTTCCATTGTAGAATATCAACATACCTGTGCTAAGTGTTTCAACTGTCAACACTACAACTAGCCTGGCCAAATCAGGGAAAGGGAAAGAAGCTCAACATCAACTGTAAGTTAAATCTTTAGTCAACATCAACTAAAAGTTAGATCTTCAGGCAGTATCAACTGTAAATCAGAATGCAAAACGAGTCCCTAATTCGAACCCTGGGCAAGTGAGGCTGGATAGATGTAAGAGAGACAACGCCAAAATTAAACAACTGCTACCTTGTAGGTTATTTCTGGTTGAACAAAGGCTATGGAAGTTAATTAAAATAGATAATCTGGCTGAAATCAGAGTCAATGGCTAAATGGCGCATAACGCGTTGCCACTGATTACGAAATTGTGGTAGAGAAAATTCCGTACAACATAACAATTAAGAACGAAGAAGAAGAAGATGGTAATTAGATGTACTGTAGATAGTTGAGAGGAGCTGGTGACATAGCAAAGCGGAAACCTTAAGTATAAATAGAATCTTATATATCTTTTGGGGGAGGGGGGTTATGGGGATATGTTTAAGAATTCGTGTAAAATAAGACTGCAAATAAAACAACTATTCCTTTAATAACTTGTAGCAAAAATGTGAAACGTTTGGTGATGAGAGCAGCCAAATCAGATGAGCAGAAAGAGGCAAGACTGGCTTACATAAATGAGACGAGAGATTTGGACAATGTGCTCACAAATGAAGTTAAAACCTTTGAGGTAGGCTTAGGCCTATATTCTTTAATAAGCTGATACATCTTGTTCAATGTTTAAATTTTGAAATTGAAGCTATTTCTGACGGAAACTTTTTAAGATCTTTGGTTCGGCTTTTTTAAACTTCTGAACTTTCTAAGATATTCATTGGATAGGCGAGTGCTAGAGGCTGGGACGTGATTTAGACTTTTATTGTAACGTAACATTAAAATGTACTTGAATTTAAAATAAACCGGGAGTGATCTCCCCTAAACTTTCTCGAATATTCTTATATAAAACAACAGGGGATGGGAACTCGGGATATAGTTATGATTTTTAATCCATTTTAAATACTTAAACTTTTTAAAACAAAATAGAATCTCATAGAAAAAAGTATTGCACACCAAGCAAACGCCGAATAAAGATGTTCATAATGGTGCGCAATATTATTAGTACTTTATAAATTTAGATGCGATTTTGAGAAATCGGAAATAGCGTAAATTAGTACTTCCCGTCAACGGAAATTACTCAAAATTTGACAGAACGAAGATAATTAGATTTTTTACTTACATGTGAAATTTCATTTATCTATCTGAAATTGTACTCAAGTTATAGGCTTTTGAAAAATTCAAAGTAGAAAAAGTACCACTTCCGGTTATCGGAAATCGCTCAAAAGTTGATACGGATCTACGATTTTGATAAAATACTTATATACGAGCCGACCCGCTGCGTATCATACGCCGCTATTTAGTTGTTTTTTTTTTCTACTTTTCAGTAATTTATAATTTGTGAATTCGACAGTACCAATGCTGCCATTGAAAATATTTGCTTAAAAATACTACCCCCCCCCCCCCCCACGTGAAAGCAGCCTTCTCTTAGTTACCTCCTCTAAGTTTAAAATCGTTTCAAACTAAATTATCTGCCCCTAATAGCCGTCACCAAACCCGTCTCTGTGATTGTAAAATGTAAACAGAGTGAACACCGCATACCAGATCATGTGGGGGTGGGGTGGGGGTGGTAGTGATAGAGAGGAAGAGAGGGGACTGCAAAGGCGCGCTTGCAGCTTGTTTTCTAACTGATCCCAGAAGAGAATTATATATATAGATGAAATTTATTCAACCTAGCTGTAACGGTACTCAAGTTATCGTGTTTACACACACACACACAGACACACAGACACACACACACACACAGACATACGGACAAGATTGCAAAATTATGTTTTTCCGTATCAGTGAGGTGTAAAACGTCGAGATTTGTAAAAATCTCGATTTTTTTGCACGATTACAATACTTTCTCTATACTACATATATACGAGAAAGTAAAAATAATGTAACGATTTTTAAAATCGGTATTACTTACTTTGTCTATTGAAAAACCGGGTATTAGACGCTAGTGAAACCGTGGTACGAATGTTAAGTCCCATAGCTGTAAGGTTACAAGGGCAGTGAGGCGGTTACCTGATGTTTTCGACATGTTTTCTTTCAGAGAGGCCAGCTGGACGACAAGTCTTACGCCCTGCTAGGATCCAAACAACATAAATATTTGCACTTCTTACCCTACGCTCAGAAAGTGGAAAAAAACAGCAACAGCTGCATGAAGCCAGAAGCCAAAATGTTATATTATGCGTTTCGTAGCGACATGGTCTAGTTTGTGTTTGAAATTGTGTTGACATCCGACCAAATGTTCAATGTTAAAATAACTTCGTCTTTGTTCTTAATTGTAATGTTGGACATGATTTCTTCTAACATAATTAATTATTACGTGTAAACCGGTTATTCGCCGATTGACTCTGATTTCAGCCTGCTTTTCTTTCTGGATTTGCTTTCATAGCCTTTGTCCATCCAAGAACGGACTACAGTAGTAATTTAACAATACTGTTTGTGTACATGTTATATTGGGTTTTTAAAATAAAAAAAAATCGCAGTGGCTGTAATTAAAGTCACATAACCCAAATAGCTGCATGAAGTAATTTGTTTTCTAAAAATACTACCTAAACTATTGGGTAAAAGATTGGCAAAATCAAGACGACAATTTGCATTCCTTCATGCAGCCAAAGGTGGGAAAAGATTGTGAGGGGGAGCACCGTGTTTATATATTGGCGAAATTTGCAGTCTCGGAGTCTTTCTTCATTTGAAAAATAAATAAAATAAAGTCTTTGTATTGATATTGATATCTAGAATGTATGCCGGGGGGGGGGGGTTAGATATCGTTATAAATAGTATCACAATTTACATTACCGTAGGAGCGCCGGACAGTCCACCCTAGACCAATACATGCGGACGTTTATTTCAGTTTTAACCTTCCCTTTACTGAGGTGAGCAACGCAGTGGCGTAGGCAGGGGGGATTAGAGGGGGTCATAACCCCCCCCCCCCCATAGACCCCTCGGTATATATATATAAAGTATGAGGGGGGTGCAAATCGAAAGTTTGAGGGGGGTGCAAATCAAAAGTCTGAGGGGGGGGGGGGCAAATCAAAAGTTTGTTCCCGGGTAAAAATTGGACCCCCCCCCCCCTTGAGAAGATTCTGGCTACGCCACTGGAGCAACGTACTCTCAAGGTTTTCACACAGTAAACTATGGGTTGCCTGACGGTACCATAGACCCTGTTTATGGGAAAATTTTTCATTGATTGTCTTCTTCCCGACACACCTGGTAAGGGTTGACTGGTACCTTGGATTGGATAATCTATTTGATCTCAATATTTTTACCAGCAAATATGTGCATAGTATTATATATATTATTTAAATGTTTTATGTTCCTACTGCGTTTATTTCTGTCAAATGATGGCTTTTGTGGAAGTAGCGATGTCTTATTGGGCCAGCTTTTGTTTAAAGTTTTAACCTTACTAAATGATGTTTATGTATGTTTGTTTATATTTTTATCAAGCTTAGTATTAGGGTTTTTGTGTGTGTGTGTGTATTATTATGGATATTATTTTTAATTTAATTAGGAATTGTTTTTTTTTTATTATTTGTTTGAGTGTTGTGTGTGGTGTAAATGGGTGTTGTGCGGTAACACAACAGCGCAGTCAGCTGTTGCAGATCTAGATGGGTCGCTCTGAATGGCTGTGTGTCGGGCAGAGTATGTCGCGAGGACAGTGAAAAGTTGTTGGGTCATTCTTATTAAGTCATTGCTATGTCTCATAGTGTGTTTTGTTTCGGTGATAGGTTTTGTATAAATAGATTATACGTTAATTGTATTTTTGTGTGGTGTTGCTGCTTTGTTTTAAAGATCTTGTTCCAATTTTGTTGCAATAAAGTTAATAATTAGTAGTTAATTATACCTTGTGTTTTATGTAGACTACGGTTAAAGATTAACTAGTCTGGACTTAGCCAGATCTGGACTGATGCACCATAGTTTAATTGTAGTCCTAACGATTAGATTAGGTGCCGTCTGTTGGGGCTTACATATAGGCCCTACATACACACACACACACATACATACATATATATATATATATATATATATATATATATATATATATATATATATATATAGTTATATTATTTATATACATGTATGCTACGTTATACTTGTTCGATTCTAATAACTTAATTCTTGCAGTTTTTTAACATTTCTAATATATTTTAAAAATAAAATGTTAATCAATGCACCTAATTTCGGCAGATAATAAATCTTTTGGCCGAACATTCAATAGGCTGAGGTGTGGCGACATTTTTGCTTTTTGTGATGGTTGGATGGGGTTGGAGGCGGATGGGGGCGGGTGGATATCCACTACACATCTCATTTTTTTCCATTCATCAATAGTAATTATACTGAATTATCCATACAACCACTCAGTTTAATCCATCTTCTCTAGTATCCATACAATCACTCTGCATCTTTCAAAACTGGTTAGCCTTCATGCATGGTTAATATCCTATACACCTGGCATTCCAAAAACAAACGAAGTCGAATAACCGAAACACAGTTGAAGTTTAATCCCCCCTCCTCTGTTTCAGCACTTGACGGGTGAGCCCATGGGGGAGGTATCGGTACAGTTGAAGGTTGCACTAAAGAAGATGCTGTTTCTCAAGGCTGTGTTCACCCTGTGAGGAGGGAGATGGTAGTGACAGTTTTAGATATTTGTTTACAAGTGTTTATCACAAAGTTATATAGTTACTGTAACAGTTGATCAACATATTACATTTTATATATTTGTATAATTATTAAAATCCATTTAGAAATATATATATATATATATATATATATATATATATATATATATATATATATATATATATATATATATATATATTTAGCGTGTGGTACACACACACACACACACACACACACACACATATATATATATATATATATATATATATATATATATATATATATATATATATATATATATATATATATATATATATATATATATATATATATATATATATGTGTGTGTGTGTGTACCACACGCTAAAAATACCTCATTTTAGTGTAGAAATTATTAGCCTTGCGCAACTGACAAGAGTTCTGTGAAAGAAAATAGATTCGTTTTGTTATCTCATTATTCGCTGACTTGATAATTTTGTTTACCTCATCGATTGATAACATATAATATTGTATGCGATATTGACACGCAAATATTGGCCTCTGTACGAGAATGGATTGGTACGTGAATTTTTGGTGAACTGTTGTCACAAAATTTTCAACGACATTTCAAGAATCTCTAATGATACATTATTTAGTGAAAATGGAAGCAAATGCATTATACAACAAAATTGGATTAGTGGCGATAAATCGACGAGTCAAGTTAGTTGGTGTTCACGTGTGTCTGCCACACGTCTGCTGGTCTAGCACTGAGTTTATTGTTTGCTACAGTTAGTGAACCTCAAGCTACTGAACGCATTTAAAAATAAATAATTTACTGGTGTGTGATGTCACACTGAGTGAAGATTGGAAGGAACGAAAAAACTGGTACCACATGTTAGTGAAAACGTATTAGAATATTTTTAAAAATACATAGAAACTAAAAGTAAAAATAAATGTATGAAAAAAAAAACACATTGTTATAATTACAAGCTATAAAAATCTATTTAAAAAATAAACACAAATTAGAATTTTTTTTTCTAAAGGTTTCATAATTTTTCTTTGTTTTAATTCTCGTACCTGAGCGTAGAGAATGAAGAAAATTTGCTCAGTTGTTAAATCACCTAGAGGAAGTTTTTGGTCTGTGTATTTGATGCCATGGTATGCGCTGTTGTTAGAGTCAAGTCTTTAAGTTTGAGCACATTGTGGGGTGTTACACACACACATACATACATGCACATACATACACACATACACTCAAAAGCACACAAAGAAAGACACAATAAAACTCAAAAGGACATACACAAACACAACCATCACAAATTTATATCCAAAAATATATATAAAAATAAATAAATTATACCTATACATATATATATATATATATATATATATATATATATATATATATATATATATATATATATATATATATATACATTTATACATATATATATATATATATATATATATATATATATATATATATAATATATATATATATATATATATATTATTTTCCTTATATTGAGGTTCTAAAATGTCGATCTGATCTTTTCTCTCTCTCTCTCTCTCTCTCTCTCTCTCTCTCTCTCTCTCTCTCTCTCTCTCTCTCTGACAAAACATGAAAAAATTAAAAATGTTTATTACCCAAACGCTAGATTAACTGCCAAGCTTTCTTTAATAACCTTTTTGACTTCTGCTGCATGGTTGGACTGAAATGTTTCATTTGTTAACACACACGAATTATTAAACACACATTTTAGAGAATAATTATGCCCTAAAATAAGTAAATGCTACACAACTAATGACCCCAGCACGAATACTCGAAGGTAAAATATCCCAGACAAAATAGCTCAAGGACACAGTTGTTTTAGGACAAATGGTCTCACCTTCATCAAGAGCTAACTATCCCAGAACATAATATCTCAGGAAATAAGATTTCAATGATAAAATACCTCAGGACACAAGAGCTCAATGACATAATATCTCGGAACAAAAATTTCAAGGATAAAATATCTAGGGACAAAACATTATTTTCCCTGAGGTATTTTATCCTGTGATATTTTGTACAAGAATTCTTTTGTCTGGGGTAACTCGTCTTGGAACAATTTGTCTTAAAATCATTAGTACTACCATCCTACTTAGTCTTTAGTACTGCCATCCTCCTAATGTATCTTAGTCTTCCAGTAAAACAATTTAGGCGTATGAAGCTGGTCGGATGGCAGAGCTAACGGCTGCTAACGCAAAAATTGTGAGTTCGGATCCCGGGGCTCGAGTTTATAAAACTTCACCAAGTTCTGATGGGCACCAGACACACGTTGGTCAAACCAAGGCGGCCGCGCACAGTGCCAACAACACTCTACCTCTGTGTGCTTGGTTACTGTAGGCGACACTAAGGTTGAAAGTAAAGTTAACCCGATTGTTAAACTGTTGCACATTGACAGTGTGGAGGTAAACAAAGCTCACGTTTAAATTAAAATTAACCAGACTGTCAAGCTGTTGCACCAATGTGGAGGTAAACAAAGCTCACGTTTAAATCAAAGTTAACCCGATTGTTAAACTGTTGCAACTTGACAGTGTGGAGGTAAACAAAGCTCACGTTTAAATCAAAGTTAACCCGATTGTTAAACTGTTGCACCAGTGTGGAGGTTAACAAAGCTCACGTTTAAATCAAAGTTAACCCGATTGTTAAACTGTTGCACCTTGACAGTGTGGAGGTAAACAAAGCTCACGTTTAATTCAAAGTTAACCCGATTGTTAAACTGTTGCACCTTGACAGTGTGGAGGTAAACAAAGCTCACGTTTAATTCAAAGCTAGTCAAATTGTCAATCTGTTGCAGGTATTTGTAAGTCATGCAGACGATCTGAAGCTCAAACTTGTTGACATCCACTGGACTGACCCACCCTCTCTCGTTGCCCATGTCGTCATAGTTCCTGCCTGGGGAAAGAAATACCGCGGCAAAGCGGCGTTAACTGTCTGAGGTTTTGTGGTTGTGAGATTTTTCTTTGCAGATATTACTGTGGTGTGTGGTTGTGTGTGTGTGTGTGTGTGTGTGTGAATGAGAGATTTTTCTTTACAGATATTAATGTGGTGCCCTATTTTCCTACTCGCAAAGATTTACTAAACCAAGGCCACGGATATACGAGTCTTTTTTTAGATTTACTTTTGCATTCATGTTGTATACATGCGTGTAACATAAAGATAACGCTACGCGTATAAGATGAAGCAAAAACAGATTTCTGGTTCACTGACTACCCTGTAACTTTTAAAACAAGTGTGTTGCTTTCATTTCTCACCCCGCCATATTTAAAATCTTAATGGACCAGATTCCAGCGTTTTGTCGTTTTGAGTTAATTTTTATTCAGAAGTTTGAATTTGATTGAGAGATGTGAAAAATCTAACTTAGATAGTCAACAGTGAACAAATCTATACATTAATCACAACTGAACAATCACACTCCCACCTTCCCCTTCATCTGTTTGTCGACATGGTGGATGTTGTTTTTTTAGGTTTTGTGTGGATGTTTAATTTTAGGTTTTGTGTGAATGTTAGTTGTTTTTTTAGGTTTTGTGTGGATATTTAATTTTAGGTTTTGTGTGAATGTTAGTTTTTTTTTTAGGTTTTGTGTGGATGTTTAATTTTAGGTTTTGTGTGAATGTTTAATTTTAGGTTTTGTGTGAATTTTTGTTTCTTTTTAAGGTTTTGTATGGATGTTTTTCTTTTTTGAGGTTTTGTGTGAATGTGAATTTTTTTAGGTTTATTGTAGATGTTAATGTTTTAGATTTATTTTGGATGTCAGTTTGAAGGATTATGGTGAATGCTATTTGTTCAATTCAAGATTTGGTATTGAAACACCGTCATAGGAATAAGCAGCCTAATGAATGAGCACGACCAATTATAAAATCAGGTGTAAAGCAGACTTCACTAAGTAGCCTACAGGTAAAACACTCACCTTTCTCGCCTAGTATTTCTGCAAAAGCCGTGTTTGCGATGATACCGATTTTAGCGATAAGCCAGATTCTGTTAAAGTTTTTTTAAAGAATTCTCTAATTATTAAAAAGGGTTAAATATTAGGTATATTTTTAAAAAAAATATAATTAAAAAACCCCATTAAAATATTTTTAAAAAGTATAAACATATTTTAATTTAAAAGGATTTTAAACATCTTTTAATACAAAAGATTCTACAAGCTTGTATAATTTAATGTACTTATAAGCTAGAAATAAAACTTAATTTCTTCAATAGAAACGTTGTTCGCTATATTAAAGAAAGCATTCTTTTATATGACTAATTTAATCTTTAATTAGATTTAAAAAAACTAGAAATTCTTGCGTTGACATTAGTGACGAAAATTTCTAAAAAGTTTGAACGAAATCGCTGCGGTACACGTCGGTTCAAACAAACGAACAAACGGTCAGTGTGAACTAAGTAAAATCTTATAAAAATATCAATGTCAAAACATGTTAACGATCTGAATCGATGAGAGAATAAAGGCTAATCACCCAAACAGGGGAATTAGAGAAGGGAGATAACTCATAGAATAGGGGACATAACTCACTTCGGTGCATTGCTTTCAAAAAATGGTTGTTGAACAAGGCCATTTGCTATATCTGCAAATTAAAAAAAAATTAGACAGTATTTAACTGGAAAATTGTGGGCGGGGTCAGGCGGGTAAACTCTTGTTTGCTAATCCGAAAAGTACCGAGTTCGAACCTCCGGGCAGAAGAACTTTGATAGGAGACAAAACTCCAAAGTCAAATAACTGCTAACTTGTAGTTTGTCCTTGGATGCGTAATGGTTATAGATGCAGATGCAAAAAGAATAGAAGGCTGAAATAGGAGTCAATGGGCCATATAGCGCAATAATTGTAGACACAATTCAAATTTTGTTGGAGAAAATCCCCTCCGCGTTACAATCAAGATCAAATAAGAAAATTTATATAGATATCTATAAAGGCGATAAAAACAAAGAAAAAAGTAATTAATTTGTTCATTTAAACAGGTGTGTTAAATATAATAAATAGTATAATGTATTTTATCTTTTTTTTAAAAATGAAAACAGGTTTATCAAAAAGATAGAAAACAGCATGCAAACGGCTTTCAAAAAACTCAATTAAAAAGTCTAACACACTAAAAAAGAAAAACTATCGAACGAACGCTGGTTAAAGTATGCATTTTCTATGTAAATTAAATATTTTTTTTTTAAATTTTTATAAGGGGGGGGGGGGGTGACGTCTAAGAGATGCATGAAAGAAACTCTGTGTTTTAGTCAGCGATCTCGTAGGTCTCTGAATAACTTACAAAGTTTGTTTTTCTCGGCGTCATAGGCGGCGATGGCTTGCAGGGGAAATAGCTGGTATCTGTGGAGAGTAAAATGGTGACCAAAGTTATATGCAGGGGAAATAGCTGGTATCTGTGGAGAGTAAAATGGTGACCAAAGTTATATGCGATGAAAATATCTGGTATCTGTGGAGAATCTCTTTCTCTCTCTCTCTCTCTCTCTCTATCTATCTATCTCTATCTCTATCTGAAATAGTACTCAAGTGATAGGTAAAAAAAAAAGTACCACTTCCGGTTTCCGGAAATAGCTCAAAATGTGATACGCATCTACGATTTTGATAAAATACTTATATATGAAAGTTCATCAACCTAGTTGTAACGGTACTCAAGTTATCGTGTTTACAGACACACAGACACACACACACACATACACACAGACATACGGACAAGATAGCAAAATTATGTTTTTCCTATCAGTGAGGTGTAAAACGTCGAGATTTGTAAAAATCTCGATTTTTTTTTTTGCAGGATTACAAGACTTTCTATATACTTCGTATATACGAGAAAGTAAAAAGCTATATACATTTACATGCTACTATTCCACTATTTTATGTCTTTATATTTTTAATAGTATCATATGAGGCTGTTGCTCACGAGAAGAGGGGAATTAACAAGCGGTTTTCTGTTTAAAAGTTTGATACTTATTATATTTGTACAACAATCCGTGATAGTGAAAATCTGTTAGGTTAATTTTATAGAATCAAGTTGCTGTTGTTGCTGTTTTGAGCGTAGCATTGTGTAATACTCTTTCATTTTTCTTAAAACATTGTATGAGCAAACATATCTGCGTGAACATTTCCTCTTGGGCATGGCAATAAATGGCTGGAGCAAAACCTAGCCGATACGGGTAGTTTTTAAAAAAATAACGTTGCTGTAAGAAAATAAATAAATGAAGACAATATAAAAGCTTGCGTATCTTGAAATTTTAAGCACAAATTAAACTAACTAATTTGCAACAAATCGAATACAGATCAAATCAGCTTTGATGTGATGAAAGTTGATACTAACTTACTTGAAATTTAACACTAACTTACGTGACAGTTGACACTAACTTACCAGAAATTTGACTCTAACTTACTTGTCAAAAGCTTTAGGTACTCCACGCAACTGTTTTCTCTCCAGTATTTGCAATCGTTTTCTGACGTGCATACGGTTGGAACTGTAGTCGTTGACATCCAAGGTCAGCTGCCGGTGGGATGGGAGGTGGAGGTGGGGAGGGGTTGTTATATCAGGTAATTATTTTTACATAAATAGATTCTATAACAGGTTTGTTATTTGTAATTGATTATGGTATTATTTATGAATAATAATTATTATTCCCATAATAATTACCATTTATTGTTGCTGATTTTTTGAGTATGCTTTTACAATAAGTATTACAATTGTTCTTATAGATATAAAATATAAATTGCTTTTTATTAGTAGGTAGCCCAATTTTTAAAAACAAAATTGCAAGATCACTGAGTATCCGTGATACTTATTTTATTTGATCATAAATTATTATTTATATTATTTATAGGATTGTTATTAAACATAGGCCCTAATTAGCAGAAAGATTAAAACTATGCTATGTCTGTAACATATATATATATATATATATATATATATATATATATATATATATATATATATATATATATATATATATATATGAACTATGATATTAACAGTGCGTAGAGTTCTTTGATAACCCGTGGGAATCATTTAGAATACCTTCGACTAGCCACCCCATAGATCCACCTTCGACTAGCCACCCCATAGATCCACCTCCGACAAGCCACCCCATTGATCCACCTTCGACTAGCCACCCCTTAGATCCACCTTCGACTAGCCACCCTTTAGATCCACCTTCGACTAGCCACCCCATTGATCCACCTTCGACTAGCCACCCCTTAGATCCACCTTCGACTAGCCACCCCTTAGATCCACCTTTGACTAGCCACCCCTTAGATCCACCTTTGACTAGCCACCCCATTGATCCACCTTCGACTAGCCACCCCTTAGATCCACCTTCGACTAGCCACCCCTTAGATCCACCTTCGACTAGCCACCCCATTGATCCACCTTCGACTAGCCACCCCTTAGATCCACCTTCGACTAGCCACCCCTTAGATCCACCTTCGACTAGCCACCCCATAGATCCACCTTCGACTAGCCACCCCATAGATCCACCTTCGACTAGCCACCCCCATAGATCCACCTTCGACTAGCCACCCCTTAGATCCACCTTCGACTAGCCACCCTTAGATCCACCTTCGACTAGCCACCCCATAGATCCACCTTCGACTAGCCACCCTTAGATCCACCTTCGACTAGCCACCCTTAGATCCACCATTAACTAGCCACCTCTTAGATCCACCTTCGACTAGCCACCTCTTAGATCCACCTTCGACTAGCCACCCTTAGATCCACCTTCGACTAGCCACCCCATAGATCCACCTTCGACTAGCCACCCCCATAGATCCACCTTTGACTAGCCACCCCTTAGATCCACCTTCGACTAGCCACCCTTAGATCCACCTTCGACTAGCCACCCCATAGATCCACCTTCGACTAGCCACCCTTAGATCCACCTTCGACTAGCCACCCTTAGATCCACCTTCGACTAGCCACCCAATTGATCCACCATTAACTAGCCACCTCTTAGATCCACCTTCGACTAGCCACCCCACTGATCCACCATTAACTAGCCACCCCATAGATCCACCATTAACTAGCCACCCCTTAGATCCACCTTCGACTAGCCACCCCATAGATCCACCTTCGACTAGCCACCCTTAGATCCACCTTCGACTAGCCACCCCATAGATCCACCTTCGACTAGCCACCCTTAGATCCACCTTCGACTAGCCACCCCATAGATCCATCTTCGACTAGCCACCCCATTGATCCACTTTCGACTAGCCACCCCATTGATCCACCTTCGACTAGCCACCCTTAGATCCACCTTCGACTAGCCACCCCATAGATCCACCTTCGACTAGCCACCCCATTAATCCACTTTCGACTAGCCACCCCTTAGATCCACCTTCGACTAGCCACCCTTAGATCCACCTTCGACTAGCTACCTCATTGATCCACCTTCGACTAGCCACCCCATAGATCCACCTTCGACTAGCCACCCTTAGATCCACCTTCGACTAGCCACCCATTAGATCCACCATTAACTAGCCACCCTTAGATCCACCTTCGACTAGCCACCCCATAGATCCACCTTCGACTAGCCACCCCCATAGATCCACCTTCGACTAGCCACCCCTTAGATCCACCTTCGACTAGCCACCCTTAGATCCACCTTCGACTAGCCACCCCATAGATCCACCTTCGACTAGCCACCCTTAGATCCACCTTCGACTAGCCACCCAATTGATCCACCATTAACTAGCCACCTCTAAGATCCACCTTCGACTAGCCACCCCACTGATCCACCATTAACTAGCCACCCCATAGATCCACCATTAACTAGCCACCCCATAGATCCACCTTTGACTAGCCACCCCATAGATCCACTTTCAACTAGCCACCCCATAGATCCACCTTCGACTAGCCACCCCTTAGATCCACCTTCGACTAGCCACCCCATTGATCCACCATTAACTAGCCACCCCATAGATCCACTATTAACTAGCCACCCCTTAGATCCACCTTCGACTAGCCACCCCATAGATCCACCTTCGACTTGCCACCCCATAGATCCACCTTCGACTAGCCACCCCATAGATCCACCATTAACTAGCCACCCCATAGATTCACCTTCGACTAGCCACCCCATAGATCCACCTTCGACTTGCCACCCCATAGATCCACCTTCGACTAGCCACCCCATAGATCCACCTTCGATTAGCCTCCCCAAAGATCCCAACTATATTTAATCTTGAGCCAACGAAAATCCTACTCACCCCAGTGTACATCTCGTTAATTTTTGAAAACGCCAAGTTGTTTTTCTCCGAGCCGACCACAGTTTTTAATTTATTTAGCTGGCAAGTACAAAACGGTTACAATATTTTCAAATATCTAGAAATCTGATAATGAGATTCGTCACCCTCCAATTATACCAGTCTTACAAGAATGAAAGTCATGTAATTTAAATAATTCTTTTCGTCATGGACAATGAGGATGTGTTTAATTAAATATCTAACGGCATTTAGTTATGTTGGTTGAATTAATACCGAATTTACATTTTGAATAACTCGGCAGTTTTCTTAACTAGGCACATTAGTCCACCTCCTCCACATTACCCCCCCCCCCCCCCAGGGGCGGAACTACCATACCGCCAGACCCCGCAATGCGGGGGAGCCCAGGACGTTTAGGGGCCCAGTTCCGACCAAAAAACAATGATTTTTTTTTTTTTTAAATTATGTTTTTCATGCATCTTGAAAGTGGTTTTGTAAAAAAAAAAAACAGGTCTACTATAGCAGAGATTGTTGCGTAGAAAAATATTTTAAAATCTACAAGAGCTATAGTTTGAAAGGTAGGTAAACATTCACACTACTTCCATGACTTACTGCCCTTCTTTAAAACAGACTAAATCAACACATGCACAAAAAACTGAAGGTTGGGTGTAGCGAAATGTGCCCTTGTGGCAAGGCCCCGGAAAACACGGAGCACGTACTAGAGGATTGTACTCTGTATAGCCAGGCAAGAGGCAGACACTGGCCCCAGCCCACCCCACTCAGGGAAAAATTATATGGGTCACCTGACAAACTGGAAACCACAGTCCGGTTTGTCTATGAAGTTGGACTTGTTGTCTGAATCCTCCACCATATTCAAAAATTAAGAACGAAGAAGAAGAAGAAGAAAAATAGGGATGCCCACGAAGCTCATTTAAATAGTTTTGTACTATGTATATTAAAAAGCAATTGATTCTCTGAATTGTTATTTAAATAAGACGTACTATACAATAGTATGGCTGTAAAAATCAATGTTTTCAAAACTGATATTATAAAAGCCAAAAATGAAAAAAATAAACATAACGCGAGAAACCATTCACGAGTCAAGCTAACGTCTTTATATATTTTTGACCAGCATAAATGCGATACTATTCTTACTAGAACTGAGTGTGGACTAAATTTTTCTGTTTTGTTCACACAGAATGGTTATATATATATATATTAAAAAAGAATGGTGATATATTGCAATGAAGTAGACTAAATTACTCACATAGGATATAGATCAGGGGTTCCCAACCTTTTTATACTCTAGAGCACATTCTAAAATATCGGTAGGGTGGAGGGCACCACATATTTTAAATTGACAAACTCCTTCCAGAGGCGTAGCGACCCTTCCCGTCACCCGGGGACAAAACTTTCGACTTGCACCCCCCCTCAAACTTTCGATTTTCACCCCCCCCCCCCCCTCAAATTTTCAATTTGCAACCCTCCTCAAATTTTCGATTTGCACCCCCCCCCTCAAACTTTCGATTTCCATCCCCTTCAACCTTTTCAATAATGTTTATGAAAAAAATTCTGTCTCTGTCGAATAGTGAGAGGCGGGCACATACGAATCGTTCGGCGTGCGCCGTGGCGCCCGCGGGCACGGGGTTGGGAACCCCTGATATAGATTTTGTATATATATATATATATATATATATATATATATATATATATATATATACATATATATATATATATATATATATATATATATATATATATATATATATATATATATATATATATATATATATATATATATATATATATATATACACATACATATATATATATATATATATATATATATATATATATATATATATATATATATATATATATATATATGTATAGGGGGCCCTAGTTTTTTCTTTGCGGGGGAGCCTTTGATTTCTAGTTCCGCCACTGCCCCCCCCCCCCACATTAACCGACCTCCCCACAATAACCACCTCCCGCACATTGACCCACCTCCAAACCTACAGCTCACACATTACACAAAACCTGACCAAACCTACACCTTTTTAATTGTCCTTCGTCTGAACGATTTCTCTTATTATTGTCCTTCCCATTATATTTATGTAGCATCAACATCTGTACTTAAATAATGCCTTTAAAATACTTAATGTATTTTAATGTAACCAAAACACCGAAAGAAACAAAATGGAACCTTTTTGAAAAAACCCATTTTGGTGTTATGGGTCAGAGGTCGTTCGGCAACGGTAGTGTTGGCGTAATCGATCAGCATTTTCACGATTTCCTTCACCTGTATAGCAAAATCGGCAGATTAGTGTAGCAAATCTACAACAGATACCAGTTTAGGTCATCCGATTAGAATAGATAGAATAGCATTGACCAAAAATATAACTGTCACAACTATTTATTTACATTATAAGTTTAAAATACAAAATTTCTAAGTCCAGAATAGAAAACACATAGAGGCAACTATTCGCATGTACACTCTACCCCACCACCACCACACAGACACCAACGCAGACATTAAGCTAACACACACTCCATCTCACACACTCCATCTCCCCACACTCTCCCCCCACCACCACCACACATTCAGTGTTTCTTCCAGACATTTTTCTCCGGGGGGGGGGGGGGCACTTGAAATTTTCGGGGGGGGGGGGGGGCGGTAGACTTTCTTCGGGGGGGGGGGGGGCGGACACTGTTAAAAGTATATATTTTCTATATAAATAATATAAATTTCATTTCGTTCGGGGGAGGGGGGGGGCGGTAATTTTTTTTCGAGGGGGCTTCGCCCCCCCCCCCCCCCCGCAGAGATGCCTGGAAAAAACTCTGCACACATTCCGATGGTGTGAACGCACTGTGTTACGTGAGTCCGCAGTCTTTGGGAACTTGTTGATCTCGTAGAGTCGGATGATGGACTCCCGGAAGTACCTGTTTAGTTCTTCATAGCACCTCCACCAGGGGTGCAGCGTCTTCAGACATACACAAAGGATTTTATTTGGACATAAACAAAGGATTTTATTTGGACATAAACAAAGGATTTTATTCAGACATAAACAAAAGATTTTATTCAGACATAAACAAAGGATTTTATTTAGACATAAACAAAGGATTTTATTTGGACATAAACAAAGGATTTTATTTGGACATAAACAAAGGATTTTATTTGGACATAAACAAATGATTTTATTTGGACATAAACAAAGGATTTTATTTGGACATAAACAAAGGATTGTATTCAGACATAAACAAAGGATTGTATTTGGACATAAACAAAGGATTTTTTTCAGACATAAACAAAGGATTTTATTTAGACATAAACAAAGGATTTTATTTGGACATAAACAAAGGATTTTATTCAGACATAAACAAAGGATTGTATTTGGACATAAACAAAGGATTTTTTTCAGACATAAACAAAGGATTTTATTTAGACATAAACAAAGGATTTTATTTGGACATAAACAAAGGATTTTATTTGGACATAAACAAAGGATTTTATTTGGACATAAACAAAGGATTTTATTTGGACATAAACAAAGGATTGTATTCAGACATAAACAAAGAATTGTATTTGGACATAAACAAAGGATTTTTTTCAGACATAAACAAAGGATTTTATTTAGACATAAACAAAGGATTTTATTTGGACATAAACAAAGGATTTTATTCAGACATAAACAAAGGATTGTATTTGGACATAAACAAAGGATTTTTTTCAGACATAAACAAAGGATTTTATTTAGACATAAACAAAGGATTTTATTTGGACATAAACAAAGGATTTTATTTGGACATAAACAAAGGATTTTATTTGGACATAAACAAAGGATTTTATTTGGACATAAACAAAGGATTATATTCAGACATAAACAAAGGATTTTATTCAGACATAAACAAAGGATTTTATTTTGAAATAAACAAAGGATTTTATTCAGATATAAACAAAGAATTTCATCTTAGAATACCAGAACACAGATAGATAGTGTTATATTTACTTCTTGGGACTACATTTAGTTCTGTCTATGCGTTGTCATGGTCTTCCTACATCTTGTAATATTTTATATAAAACTAAGAGGTTGAGTAAGTAACATCTAGCGGCAATGACAACATTATCCTGTGATCGCACTTGTAATATTTTATATAAAACTAAGAGGTTGAGTAAGTAGCATCTAGCGGCAATGACAATCTAGCATAATAAAAAACAAATAAAAAAAAATTCTTACCGGAAAAACAGTCAGATAGGCTTGTTGTAGTAGAGTGGTAGCGTGGAGGGTACGCCAGATCAATTTCTCGAACATTACAGCATTGACCAGGGTTCTAGGTGGGAATATAGCATTCAGTTCTGGGTGGGAATATAGCATTAAGTTCTGGGTGGGAATATAGCATTAAGTTCTGGGTGGGAATATAGCATTGACAAAAGTTCTGGGTGGGAATATAGCATTGACAAAAGTTCTAGGTGGGAATATAGCATTGGCAAAAGTTCTGGGTGGGAATATAGCATTAACCAGGGTTCTAGGAGAGAATATACTAGTTAGACTTGTTAGACAAATATTTTTTATCCAATATCTTAGGATGGTAATATGGGCAAGATAACTTTTTAATTTATTTTTTTGCTAAGATGCTTCCATGTCGTGTTGATAGTAAGCCTACTGACATGAATTTTTTAAACTCATCAATACCCCAGGTATTTAAAAAAGCTAAAACTAGATGTTATTCAAAACACGTATTATGTCTCTCCTTAATTCTGAATTTAGTTAGCACTTTTGTTTTTTATACTATGGTCAAATGGTACGTTTAAAAACGGGGGTGGGGGGGGGGGGGGGGTAAAGATTTTTGCATAAGACAGTTGTGTAGGTTGCTGTGTATGTAAACAAGGCAGATATATAGGTACACAAGGCAGATATGTAAGTAAAGAAGACACTTGTGTAGGCATCCCAGTCCAGAGAGGTTTGTCTTAAATAAATCAAGCAAAGTTAAAATACATCTTAATTAACCCATTATGGGGCTATACAAGCGCAAATAAAACCAGATTGCATGTACTGGCTATTACATACAGACATATCTGCTTTAAGAAATGGAGGGCTGACCTGCTTTCCGTGTCCTCAACAAGATGAAGAAGTTTCTGGAAATACTGTGTATCCCTGACCGCAATGGGCTCGCTGTCCGTTATGGTGATACCAGCATCGCGATAAGCCAACTCTATGAGTGTTTTGAAGTTGAACTACATCGAGTAAGGAGTTCAGTTAGATGCGGGCTCTTGTTGTTATTAGAAGTTTAATGCTCTTAAGTAAAACAGAAGAAACCAATCTAGACCTGATATCACGTCTAAGGTTCCTGAAGTCAGCACGATACCCTTCACTCTTCCTTCCCACATTCAAGCCAGGCATCCATCAGGGATGTGCTAATGACTCACTCAGACATTGACCTAAGAACTAAGCATGCACTAATGGATAACTTAAGCTCAACCTCACCTATGACCCACGACATACCACCTACCACTGGCCTGTAATCCAGTCATGCACTGACCACAACACACACTGACCCAAGCGACCCGTGACCTATGACCTAAGCACTGACCTTTGGGAAACGTTGAGAGATCTCCCCCAGGGTGGTGAGGCTGTAATGTGTGACGTAGCCAGCGGTCCCAGGCTCGTGGATCAGCTGCAGCAAGAGAACAACACGGGTCAAAAGGTTACGTGAGTATGTACATCCTAATTAAGTTTAACATAAGCACATACAAAGACACACACGCACATAAGTAAAAAAAAAGACGCACACACAAGTTCGCACATACATATACGAACAAAAACATACACCATCACGCACACGGGCATGCATCCCTGCTCACACCCACATCCGTACACAATCTCACACACACTAGCATGTATCCGCACCCACACAGAAACACTCGCAAACATGAATTTATACACACTCATACTCACACAAACACACACACACACACTGGCATCTATCCCCGGTCTCTCTCCCACACACGCACGCACACCCACTGGCTTGTATCCACGCTCACACACACACACACAATCACACGCACACAACCAGGGATCCAAACCTTATTTCTGGCATCTATAAAGATGGCCCACTCATCAGCATCATGAGCAGCAGCCGGGGAAGGTTTGCCAAAGTTCTTGGCGTACAGCTCGTACAACTTTCTGTGGCTGGATATACCGAACTGTCGCTTGAATAAGCTGGGCTCCGGGTAGTCAATCTATGCACGACACATCGTCATGTTAGGATGGTTGGCAATAGGTCTTTAGGATGGTTGGCAGTAGGTCTTATGGACTTTAGGATGGTTGACAGAAGGTCTTTAGGGTGGTTGGCAGAAGGTCTAATGGACTTTAGGATGGTTGACAGGTCTTTAGGATGGTTGACAGTAGGTCTTTAGGATGGTTGGCAGTAGGTCTTTAGGATGGTTGGCAGTAGGTCTTTAGAATGGTTGGCAGTAGGTCTAATGGACTTTAGGATGGTTGACAGGTCTTTAGGATGGTTGACAGTAGGTCTTTAGGATGGTTGGCAGAAGGTCTTTAGGATGGTTGGCAGTAGGTCTTTAGAATGGTTGGCAGTAGGTCTAATGGACTTTAGGATGGTTGACAGTAGGTCTTTATGATGGTTGACAGAAGGTCTTATGGACTTTAGGATGGTTGTCAGAAGGTCTAATAGACTTTAGGATGGTTGACAGAAGGTCTAATAGACTTTAGGATGGTTGACAGAAGGTCTAATAGACGTTAGGATGGTTGACAGTAAGTCTAATGGACTTTAGGATGGTTAACAGTAGGTCTTATGGACTTTAGGATGGTTAACAGTAGGTATAATGGACTTTAGGATGGTTGATATATATATATATATATATATATATATATATATATATATATATATATATATATATATTTAACCTTTATATATATATATATAAAGCCTTTATATATGTATAAATCCCTATTGTGTAGGCCTACTGTCGTGTGAGTGCTACCTACATGAATCAAATAGCGATCCTTGTTGTTGCTATCTGGCAACTGCCTGATGTGGTAGAACGGCTCGCCCAGTGTCTCAGGGAGGAGGTTTGTAAGCTGGCTCAGGTCCTGCTTCTCATCAACGTAGTTCTCGTTTAAGCTGGGCCAGAGTTTGCTGAACTGGTTCTTCACTTCCATTAGCTGGGGGTTGTCTTCCATTTTGGCTGGAGTAATGGAGGTGGGGGGGGGGGGGGAGGGGGTGATCAACTACCATCAGGGTGAGGCCGGAGGTCACGTGACAAATAGCGAATAACGCTTTGACACGTCATACTTTATTATGGTGACGGAAATCCCTTCCATGATAAAATTTATGAACGTTGAAGAAAAAAAAAGGCCCCGATATAAGCCGCCAGGACAACCCCTCCCTCTATAATATTCAGATGGACAGCCCCTAATGGACAAAATCCCCAACACACGCCTACGCCCCGAAATAACAACAGCGCTGAATAGATCTCTAGAGACTGACGTCACTGACTGGAAGAAAAGAACATTTCTAGTCGTTCGGTAACGGCTGCCGGCTATGTGTACCGGCTACCGGCTGTGTGTGCCGGCTGTCTGTACCGGCTGCCGTCTCTTGGTACCAGCTGCCGTCTGTCTGTACCGGCTGCCGTCTCTTGTTAACGGCTGCCGTCTGTCTGTACCGGCTGCCGTCTCTTTGTACCGCCTGCCGTCTTGATACTACGCGATGCCGTACTGAAAAAAAGCTTTGAATACAGCATTGAGCTGTCGAGTGGTCCATTGAAAGCACTCACCTTCTTTCATGCATGATTGATAATAAATTTTCGCCAACTTCACGCTGAAATAGTTAGACTCTTCGACTTCGCTATTTAACTTATCTGAAAGTGGACAAGATATTTTAATTTATGGGTTAATGTATTGTATAACAAAGGTTCTGTTTATCTGTATGTGTATATCACATGCTTAACTTATCTGTATGTAGCCTATATTACAGGTTTAGCTTATCTGTATGTAGCCTATATCACATGTTTAACTTATCTGTATGTAGCTTATATTACAGATTTAGCTTATCTGTACATCACGATATAAGATAAAACTGATACAACAGAGTCATCGACTTTTCTTTGTCGCTAAAGAAAACATAGATGATTATAGCGAGGCTACTCTCTTGATATCGCGTCCGAAAAAGGTATTTAAAAAAAAACAACTAATACAACTAGGTTATTGTTTTCATGCTTCAAATCAAAACATTTGACTGCTGTACAAGTGAACACTTTTAGCTTTTATGTAATAATGCACTAAAAAGTAGAGAATAAATTATACACTACTATTTATTCTTCCTCAGACATGTAATTTACAGCGTCAGTTTGCCTTGCCATGTTCGCTTTAGTATTACAGTTTTCATCATCGGCTTGTGAGGACTGATACAGTTTTATAATAGTAATATTTCTTTCTTAACTGTAGCCTACTTTCATTCATTACGATGGTTTACCAATACATAGATCTAATGCAAAAAGTGTAATTACAATTTCATTTTTAAAAATGAAATTGAAAATTTGCAATTAAATGGTGATTTAAGGGATTTTATTTTTATCGGTTTGGTGGGCTGAGGGGTTTTATGTTTATAAGTAGAGCTGAAATTCTTATTCTTCTTCGTTCTTAATTTTATACGTGCCAACTTGTTATGCGCCATTGAGGCCATTGACTCCGATTTCAGCCTGCTTTTCTTATTGGATTTTCTTCTACATCCTTTGTCCAACCAAGAACAAACTACAGGGCAGCAGTTGTTTTATTTTTGTAGTTGTCTCTCCTAGAAGAGTGGCTGTCCCCAGCTAACGAGCCTCATCTGCCCGATGGTTCGAACTCGAGACTTTTAGGTTTAGCAACCATGAGCTTTACCGCCTCGTCAACGTCGACCCCAAAGAGCTGATATGAATTAAAGGATTTAAGAAAAATCTAATATATAAAGTTGAAATGGACTCTTTGTCTGTATACGTATGCGGCGGACCCCGTGGTAGGCATGTATGTAGTAAAAGACTTGATTGTCATAGTGCAATATTGGCCCTTTACGGATAGGTTTTTTACAGAGGCCAGTGCAGGACCTGGCCGGGATGCAGGGGCGTAGCGAGGGGGGGGGGGTGCGGACCGCACCGGGTGACACCATTTAGGGGGGTGACACCAAGGCAAAGAATAGCAAAATATATAGAGAAAAACTTGAGGAGGGTGCAAATCGAAAGTTTGAGGGGGGGGGGGTGCAAATCGAAAACTTGAGGGGGGGGGGGGGGGTGCAAATCGAAAGTTTGAGGGGGGTGCAAATCGAAAACTTGAAAGTTTGTCCCCGGGAAGGGTCGCAACGCCTCTGGGGGGGTGACACCATTAAGTGCCGCACCGGGTGACACCCGACCTCGCTACGCCACTGCCGGGATGGTTAGTAATATTATAGATAATATAAGCAGCCGGAATGCTATGTTGAGTACAATGTTACACATGACATCAAACCATTCTTCCCTTTTAAACATAAATATCTATAGCAGTCCTCGAAGTTATTATTATTGTTATTTTTTTAATTTACATCTGCAAGCTCTGTTACTCATTTTTATTACACGCTATGTTATTTAGATAACTATATTTTATTACAATTACAAAATGAAAACGGGGCTATACCAGCGCATAAAAACCAGACATTAGTGCCCAAAAATGTAAGTGAAAACGCTGTGTAATATTTTCTGGAGCTACTTATTTTCGACACGTTATAGACCTTACAATATGAATTGAATTTTACCCAAAAGGAAGTCGTAGTTTTTTCTGTTGAGGCCGTCAAGGATTGAAATTTCATTGAGCATCGCGGGCCTGTAATTCCCACAGGCGTACGTGTAGAAGTCATCACAAGGGTTGACGGATTTTTTCATCAGGTTGACAACCTGCTTCGCTGTTGAACATAAAAAGTTATGTGAATGTTGAGAGGACGGTGCACTCCGACAAACGTGAATTAGTAGAGGTAGTTTTAGGACCTAGGTTTGTTAGAATAAATTTACGAGTTTTAATTAATTAAGTCGATGTTAATTAAGTATATGGTTAAATGATTGGCAAAGGGATGAAAAGTGAAATATTTATTTAGATACAAAATTTTTAAAAATAGTACCCAAATATTGGCATTTGACCGAATTACAAATTTCCTGCACGGCTGAAAAATAAATCAGTAAAAGCTAAAGATAAAATCATTTATAAATTTTTAGACCTGAAATGGACATTACATTTTTGCATAAAATTCTGTGACATTTCATATCCCCCCCCAATCATGGAAGTTAAGGGATGTAATACAATTAGTGCCGTTTTAAAATGTTGTGTCCCCCTGTGTACAACTCCATATATTTTGCCAACTTATCAGCGAAACTTTAACATTGAGTCATACTTCGTACCTGCGGAATGTTTGATTTAATGAAACTGTCCATTTTTATTTTATTTGGGCGATAGGTAAAGTTAAGAAATGATTGGGCGATAGGTAAAGCTAAGAAATGATTGGGCGATAAGTAAAGTTAAGAAATGATTGGGCGATAGGTAAAGTTAAGAAATGATTGGGCGATAGGTAAAGCTAAGAAATGATTGGGCGATAGGTTAAGTTAAGAAATGATTGGGCGATAGGTAAAGTTAAGACATAATGGAAGATAGGGTAATTATTTTCGTGTTGATTCAAGAGATAAATGTGTTGTATGCGTTAAAGTATAGGCCGTCACGGCTATTCTAGTGACGCCCCCCCCCCCCCCACACCCCCACCCGGAGACAATGGTCATTCTACAAAAAAAACAGAAACAAATTTATTAAAAAAAAAAAAAAACTATGTTTACGCTCTGGTATCTTGTGCGGTAATTTGGACAAGTCTACGGTCTGATTGGACTCTGAGCTTCCTGCTGGCAGCATGAAGATTATCATGGCAGCAGTCAGTAGAGAAGGTTTGTAACTCATCCCTGCTGATAAGAAATGTTCTATTTTTAGAAACATTGGTGAATTTTTGTGATAGGTAGATTCGACATACTCAATTATACAGGCCTCTACATTACAAAACTTCACCCACCACACAGACAGATACATTACAAACCTATACCCATAACACAGACAGATATATAGCAACACCGAACTACAAGGCAGCATTCGCTTGATTAGAAGCGTTCACTCCCCTAGAATGGTGGCTGTCCCCAGCTAGCGAGCCACATCCGCCCGGGGGTTCGAACTCGAGACTTTTCGGTTTAGCAGCCATAAGCTTTATTTACCCGACCACGCCGACTCCTAAAATCTAATGAATACTTGTTTGTTTATATTGAGGTAATAACGATGGTTAATTAGCCACAGCACCTCGGCAATGAGTAGTGGACGTTTGACTGACATGTAGCTACATATGCGATCTATAGATACAATCTACAGATACAATCTACAGATACAATCTACAGATACAATCTACAGATACAATCTACAGATACAATCTACAGATACAATCTAAAGATACAATATACAGATACAATATACAGATACAATCTAGCGAGGTAGTTTTCCTGACTTGAAATAAAAGTCAGACTTTGACAATAAAATTATTTCCATACAATGTATCTTGTCCATACCATATTTGCTAAAGTAAAGTTGAGTTGATAACAAAGATTTAACGAAAACGTGTTGTAGATAGAAGAGGTGTGTTTTTAAAATAAAGCGACGTATTTACAGCTACAAACCTTTCACGCTATGTAACCGTATTGCTGAACTATGAACCCTTTTATGAGAGGTGATTATTTTTATAGAGGAAAAAATCCTACAGTTAAAAACGTAGCAGCATACACTATACACTCTGGCTAGACAGATGCTACAAGATCAAACTAATTTTCCGAAAAAAATGTCGTTGTGTAATGAGTAAATCAAACCAAGAAGTTTTTAAAAAGATGTCAACTCACTGGAAACAGAATACAATTTTGACAAGGACGGAAAGTTTTCGACCGTCGGACAGTGTACGCTAAAAAAAACAACAACGAAAAATCCTCAGTAAGTAATCAATAAAATCTGTTTGTTAATGCAATGATTTATAATTTGCTATAAAAACTTTATGGTTGTTCTGTCGTAAACTTGTTTTTCTAACCTCAATCTACAATATGTAGGTCTAGTGTGAGGGTTGGATGAGGTCGAAAGTCGTGGCAAAGATGACGAGTTGGTTGGTTTCGTTCAAAACCAGAGCTCTCACAAACTTACATCTGATATTTCATCAATTAATGGCACTTTACAGTTCTGTTATGTTTAGTATAAATGCTTGTATTGTTGTTTTTTTTTTAAATATTTGTAGGCACTTATAAACAACGCACATATGTTGGTAGACGTAAATCAACTCAAACAACATCCGTCTACTTGTTTATTTTTTAAAAATGTACTTAAGACTATTGACCCACACATATCCGTACACAACACATGTGTACACAACACCCGGGTACATTGACCCACACACATCCGTACACAACACCTGGGTACACAACACATGTGTACACAACACCCGGGTACATTGACCCACACACATCCGTACACAACACCTGGGTACATTGACCCACACACATCCGTACACAACACCTGGGTACACAACACATGTGTACACAACACCCGGGTACATTGACCCACACACATCCGTACACAACACCTGGGTACATTGACCTACACACATCCGTACACAACACCCGGGTACATTGACCCACACACATCCGTACACAACACCTGGGTACATTGACCTACACACATCCGTACACAACACCCGGGTACATTGACCCACACACATCCGTACACAACACCTGTGTACACAACACTTCGGTACACAACACCTGGGTACATTGACCAAAAAACTCCACGTGTACGAGGTCACGAAAGGTGAAGAATACTATTTAAGTGTTCACACACATACACACTCACACACACACACGCTTATCCATTGACGCTGATACTACATACTCATCCACACACACACACATACACACATAACCAGAAGAAAACCCATAATGAACCACTAGCAATTACACCTGTTTAATTAAAATTTATCGATAAACAATGAAAGGCATCTCATTCTTGTGATCCCAATATCTTTACTGTTGAAGATACGTAATATTATCAGTTGTGTAGTTTGAGACAACTGATAAATTCTGGGGTTGTATTGTCTAGTTTGAGAGCTAATTCTGGGGTTGTATTGTGTAGTTTGAGACCGCTGATAAATTCTGCGGTTGTATTGTGGCGTTTGAGACCACTGATACATTCTGGGGTTGTATTGTCTAGTTTAAGACAACTGATAAATTCTGGGGTTGTATTGTGTAGTTTGAGACGACTTATAAATTTTGTGGTTGTATTATTTATTTTCATTACGACACACAGCATCAGTTTCGAATCGCCGTTGCAAGATAGGTTGTAGTAAATATAAACTGTATGATATGTTCAATTTGATATGTTTTATTAGATGTTTTCTGTTCATGACATCTTGCTATATGTTTATGTCTAAGTTGATGAAAAACATCTCCAACAAATGAGCACCGTCCTACATAAGTCAGATCGTGATTTAATTACCAGCTCGTCAACTGGGTTTTAATTAGCGGAGATATTACTTGTAATCAGAACATTCGACAGATGGACTTGGAAGTTTGAGGCATCGCTGTTAACCTCATTAGCTGCCTGTTCCAATTTACCACGTTCAAGTAGGCGTGTCTAGCCCTTAATTAACAGGTGAGTGACTAAAAGAAGGAACTTATATTTACATCCTTTGATCTGCAACTTTTTAATTTAATCAATCAGAAGCTGACAAATTTACAATCATATTCTCGCAGTACTTGAAGTTAAATTTCTTACATCCAGCATTCCTTTTTTTTTAATTTTTTATCTTTATTAAACTAACAGGTTTGGGTTCTTTAAGAGAGTGGTTTAAAAAAAAGCTAATGTTAAGAATTATAAAAATAATTAATAAAACGTGGTCTTCTCTTACTTAACAGATCCAGATCTAGCTATCCAACGTTCTCAATGACACCATCGAAGGTACTTTGTTTCGTCGTCTTCTTTATCTACACTCTTTTCCACGGCGTACGACCATATGAGGTACCACCATTAATTTCAATCAGTAAGTCTACTAGCAGCACTTGTATGTTGTACATACTATCATATTGGTATGGTGAGGTCTACCTACATACTATCATATTGGTATGGTGAGGCCTACATACTATCATATTGGTATGGTGAGGTCTACATACTAAAATATTATTACATTTCACATATAAACGATGTATTATATTTTACATACTATTATATTTTTACGTTATACCCTTACGTACTACCATATTATTATATTGTACAAACTATCATATTTATACTTTTATTTGTGCAAATTTGTATTATTATGTTTTATATATTATCAAATTTAGGTTAACATATATACTAACCCGCAGTGGCGTAGCGAGGTCGGGTGTCACCCGGTGCGGCACTTAATGGTGTCACCCCCCCCCCCCCCAGAGGCATAGAGACCCTTCCCAGGGACAAACTTTCAAATTTTCGATTTGCACCCCCCCCCCTCAAGTATTCGATTTGCACCCCCCCCCCCCCTCAAACTTTCGATTTGCACCCCCCGCCTCGAGTTTTTCTCTATATATTTTGCTATTTTTTGCCGTGGTGTCACCCCCCTAAATGGTGTCACCCGGTGCGGTCCGCACCCCCCGCCCCCCCCCCTCGCTACGCCCCTGCTAACCCGTACGTATTTGTGTATTACTAGGTTGTAGATACCATTATATTATGTCGTATTATTATATTTCAGATATTATCTGATAATTATCCGATAATTTTCAGAACTTATCCCCTTATGATGTTGCACATACTATCGTATTACTTTAATGCACTTATTATTGTAGTATTCTTGCATTACTTGTATTATTATATTTTATCGTAGTACATAAAACCGTACAATCGTATTATTTTATACTACACCAATGCAACTTTCAAATCATTTAACAGCTAAAACATCACTTATTAAACTAAAAGAAAATCATTTTCTGCCATAATTTTTTTCAGAAAATCAGACAGTATGCGAAACGCCAAAATGCCTTAGAATATGTAAGTGTTTTTTTTTTAAATTAAATCAAACAATGGTTCTAGAAGTTAAAAGACTAAAAGTACTAGGATGCTAGTGATTTTAGATTTCATTCTGAATTTACCCTGTGGGGTTTTCACTTGACTAATTCAACAACAAACTCCACCCACAAAGCCGAACTGGTACAAAGTCGGATGAACACGAGTATCGACCCCTGTACAGACTTCTACATGTACGCGTGTGGGAGGTACCGGACCCCGACTCCCGGGGCGGCGCACGCCATTGACAGCCTCAACAGGAACAACTTCAACTTCGTCAAATGTAAACTACGTTTCTTTCTTTGGCTTCATTTTATATTCGTCAAATGTAAACTTCGTTTCTTTCGTTTGGTTTAATTTTATTTTCGTCAAATGTAAACGTATACACTTATACTTGATTGTCGATCAAACCTATTCAGTAATTGTAAACTTGAGAAAGTTGTGTTTATTAGATTGATATAATTGGGCATTAGTTATTATATATTGTTATAAACGGCAACTTTCATTAACTGTGACTGACTTTACTTTCTCTCCTGTCTCTTTCAATATTTGATGTCTTTTCCTTTTCTCTTTTTCTTTCACTTTTTTCACCACTTGAATATTCTTTTTTAGATCCGCTCTCATTTGCATTACATTATCTAAAATTATAAAAGTATCTATTTAAATCAAAGTTTATGAAATTTTTACGTCTTGACTGTGTTAAGGTATTGAACCTTAATCCAACAATTAGTTAATTTGTTCTAGGTTGTGGCTAAAACCACTATGAAATACACCAAAATACATATATCCCCACACCCCCTAATGTTCTCTCTACAGCCAAACTATCAGAACCCATCTAATGTTCTCTCTACAGCCAAATTATCAGAACCCATCTATTGTTCTCTCAACAGCCAAACTATCAGAACCCATCTATTGTTCTCTCAACAGCCAAATTATCAGAACCCATCTATTGTTCTCTCAACAGCCAAATTATCAGAACCCATCTATTGTTCTCTCAACAGCCAAATTATCAGAACCCATCTAATGTTCTCTCTACAGCCAAACTATCAGAACCCATCTAATGTTCTCTCTACAGCCAAATTATCAGAACCCATCTATTGTTCTCTCAACAGCCAAACTATCAGAACCCATCTATTGTTCTCTCAACAGCCAAACTATCAGAACCCATCTATTGTTCTCTCAACAGCCAAACTATCAGAACCCATCTAATGTTCTCTCTACAGCAGAACCCATCTAATGTTCTCTCAACAGCCAAATTATCAGAACCCATCTATTGTTCTCTCAACAGCCAAACTATCAGAACCCATCTAATGTTCTCTCTACAGCCAAACTATCAGAACCCATCTAATGTTCTCTCTACAGCCAAACTATCAGAACCCATCTAATGTTCTCTCTACAGCCAAACTATCAGAACCCATCTAATGTTCTCTCTACAGCAGAACCCATCTAATGTTCTCTCTACAGCCAAACTATCAGAACCCATCAACACAAAGACAAACTACGCCCACGCTGTTGTTGCTAAAACTTTCTACCAGTCATGTATCCAAGAAGGTACCTGTAAACCTCTTGTATTCAATATCACATTTTTATTTCATGAATTTTACAAATAAACCCTTAAATCTGAGTCAACCAAAAGGATTGTTTCAATGTGTAGATAGCCTGCTTATAGAAACTAAATGGCATAACGTGCTGTGTTGCATGGCTAGTTAGGTAGCTGCTCGAAGAAAGTTTAGGACCAGTATTTCTTTCAGACATTTTAAAGGGGTGGGGGGCACTTGAAAATTTGAAACTCGTTTGAGGTGGGGGGGGGGTGAGAGGTTGATGGTCTTCCCCGAGGAGATACCTGAAAGAAACACTGTACGGGGCACATGGGGAGCTGCTGTCGATGTCTGCTTATGAAGAAAGCAGACCATAAACGGGCGAGTCTAAAACTTGTCTAGATGGTAACAACGGTTCTGGTTGGGTGGTGCCAAGTTGTGAGACAAACATGAAGCGTCTAAATCGTTGTTTAATTCAGTCTGTATCGACACATTTATCTTATCTTACAATCAACAATAGTTGGTATAAATTTAACAATTGAGTGTTTTTCTAATGTTCAGATCAAAAATATCATGCCATGGGCAAATATTTCTTTTTCTAATCCAGAGTTTCTTCCCGGCATCTCAATGAAAAAAGTCTACCCCCCCCTAACGAAATAGAATTTATATAGAAAATATATACATTCCCCCCCCCCCCCCATGAAAATAGTGCCCCCCCCCCCTCTTCCCCCCTCCCCCCCCCCCCCCCCCACTGGTGTCGGTCATTCAGTCGGTAGGTCGGGGGTAGGTATCGGTGTACGTGTAGGTATAGATGTAGGTGCGGGTGCAGTTGTAGGAGTAGTCAGAGTCGCAGCGAGGGGGGGGGGGGCTGGGGGGGGGGGTTACATATGTTTTTATAAATATATAAAACATATATGGGGGGGTTCCAATTAAAAGTTTGAGGGGGGGGGGGGGGTTGGAATTTGAAAGTTTGAGGGGGGTGCAAATTGAAATTGAAAGGCTGATCCCAAGGGGGGCGCCAAATTGAAAGTTTGTCCCGGGCGCCGGGAAGGATCTGGGAGTAGTTAAGCAAACCGCAAAGAAATCTACAATAAATTTTAAATAAGTTATTTTTTCCGCTTTGAATTTAAAGTAAATATTTTTTTTTTTCAAATTACGGTCAAGGGGAAATAAACATGAAAATATTTCACATTTTAGTTTAGCCAAAGTTACCTCGCTTAATTATATTTTTTTAGATAATTTGATAATTAAAAGTAACAAATACAAATATCACTATTTATAATTATGCATTTAACAAAAAAAAATTATCTACATTTTATCTTCAATACGAAAATGCATGTGTTTAATTTAATAAATGGCACTAAAAAAAAAAACTTACTTAAGCGAGACAACCTTTACCAAACTACATGGTGAATTATTTTCATGTTTGTTTCCCTTTGACCGTATATTCATTGCAATATTTTGAAACCTCAAAATTCAAAGTAGAATAACCGATACATAAATAACAAAGAAACTAGAAATATACAATTATGTACCATAGGCCCATTAAAAGTAGTTTCATAAAGATTTAAATAAAAAATTTAAAATATTATCCCAAATTTAAGTCATTGTTACATTTTTTTCAAAACTAAGAGTTTTTTTCGAAGAAAGGGATCATCTATAAAAGACGTCACGCTATTTATCAATTTCAACCTCTTTGTACCGTTACACATCGAAACTTAAAAGCTACACCACTTCCACTAAATTGACGATACCCCTCAGCCTATCCCCCCCCCCCCCCCCCCCATAAATAACAGTTTTTGATAATTAAATAATATTCTACTAAACTCTACGATTACGTTTTTGTAATTACGAGTCTATATAAGAAAGTTTAATGTTTGTGAAAAAAAGTTTAAGAAAAATGAAGCAAATGAATGCTAAAAGGGGAATAAACATGAAAATATCTCAATGTGTAGTTTAGCCATGTTTAAATAGTTTCTTGTGATTTTGAAATTGATATTAATAAAAAAAACATATTACTATTTATTAGTATAGATTTAACAAAAATATTTGACTAACGCTTCATACGTTTAAAACATGTGTTTAATTAAATAAATGTAACTTAACGCAAAAAAAAAAAAAAAAAAAAAAAAAAAAAAAAGATTTTTAAGCGAGATAACCTTCACCAAACTACGTGATTAATTATTTTCATGTTTGTTTCCCTTTGACCATAATTTATTGCAATGTTTTTTTTAACTTCGTAATTCAAAGCGGAAAAGCCGATACAAAAACCAGAGAACAAACAAGAAGTGAGAAGTACACAACTATGTACCATAGACCCGTCAGTAGTTTTACTAAAGATTTTTGCAAAGAACATTTCCAATAGCCTACTATCACAACTTTTAGTTATTGCTAAAGCTTCAAAACGAAGTATTGTTTTTACAAAGAACGGGATCATCTAATCATCTACAAAAGACCTCACGCTTTTTATCGATTTTTACCTTCTTGCATCCAGAGTTACTCTAAGGCTTTTGGTCGAGGCCCCCTCCCTCCCCCCATTTAAATAGATAAATGCTTTAACCAGTGTGGTCCACCCTCCGGAAATATCAATATATTTTTTTTCAAATTTTCAGAGCGAATCTACGACGCCCAGGACTACAAAGATTTTGTGAAAGACGTCACCAGTAACTGGCCGACCTTGAACGCAGCGTGGAGACCGACCAACATGAACAAAAATGACGTGACGAAATTGTACATGTCCAACGAGGGGGAGCCATTTTATCGTGTGGCACAGAAGCCGCGGAACGATAACTCTTACGTGATCTTGGTACATCAAGATCATTATTTTGTTCAATAATTTTGTGTTTTAAATAGATTTAAAGTAGAAAGATGCAATCAGACCATATCAACTGCCCTAATGCATGGCACGTTTACCCTCATACAAGTCATATCACTTTATATATCACGACACCATCACCAGATTGAATAGCCTAACGTATGTCATTTCACCATAGTATGTCACTACACAATCCCCATAACTTATGTCATTACTCCATCACCCTAACACCAGATCGACTAATCCAACACAATTTACTACACCATCACCTCAACACATGTCACTACACCATCACCCCAGCACATGTCACTACACCATCACCCTTAGACATGTCACTACACCATCAACCCAACACAATGTCACTACACCATCACCCCAACACATGTCACTACACCATCAACCCAACACAATGTCACTACACCATCACCCTAAGACATGTCACTACACCATCACCTCAACACATGTCACTACACCATTGCACCAAACACATCTCACTACACCATCACCCCAACACATGTCACTACACCATCACCCCAACACATGTCACTACACCATCACCCCAACACATGTCACAACACCATCACCCTAAGACATATCACTACACCATCACCCTAACACATGTCACTACACCATCACCCTTAGACATGTCACTACACCATCAACCCAACACAATGTCACTACACCATCACCCCAACACATGTCACTACACCATCAACCCAACACAATGTCACTACACCATCACCCTAAGACATGTCACTACACCATCACCTCAACACATGTCACTACACCATTGCACCAAACACATCTCACTACACCATCACCCCAACACATCTCACTACACCATCACCCCAACACATGTCACTACACCATCACCTCAACACATGTCACTACACCATTGCACCAAACACATGTCACTACACCATCACCCTAAGACATATCACTACACCATCACCCCAACACATGTCACTACACCATCACCCTAAGACATGTCACTACACCATCACTCCAACACATGTCACTACACCATCACTCCAACACATGTCACTACACCATCACCCTAAGACATGTCACTACACCATCACCTCAACACATGTCACTACACCATTGCACCAAACACATCTCACTACACCATCACCCCAACATATGTCACTACACCATCACCCCAACACATGTCACTACACCATCACCCCAACACATGTCACTACACCATCACCCTAAGACATATCACTACACCATCACCCTAACACATGTCACTACACCATCACCCCAACACATGTCACTACACCGTCACCCTTAGACATGTCACTACACCATCACCCCAACACATGTCACTACACCATCACCCCAACACATATCACTACACCATCACCCCAACACATATCACTACACCATCACCCCAACACATGTCACTACACCATCACCCCAACACATATCACTACACCATCACCCCAACACATGTCACTACACCATCACCCCAACACTTGTCACTACACCATCACCCCAACACATGTCACTACACCATCACCCCAACACTTGTCACTACACCATCACCCCAACACATGTCACTACACCATCACCCTAATTCATGTCACTACACCATCACCATCACCAGATCGACTACCCCAACACCAAACTTATGGGTCCTGACGCGGGTCGCGCCAGTCAGGCTAAGCTTTACGAGTACTTCGCTAGGCACTTCAGCTCATCATGGCAGACCGTAGAGAAGGCAGCCAAGGAGGACGCCGCACAACATGCCAGATTTGTAGCACGCCGCAACAACGTAAGGCCAGGGGTTTTG